>NC_073380.1:20853680-20998680 GCF_028641065.1 Leucoraja erinaceus
CCCTTCTTCAGACTGAGAGTCAGGGGAAAGAGAAAATAGAGATATAGAAAAAATGAATGAAATATATGCAAAAATATAACAATAATAAAGGAAACAGGCCATTGTTAGTGGTGGGCTAGGTGAAAATGAATTACAGACAATGAGACTCAACAGGACAAGGCGGAGAGAGAGGGGATGCAAAGGTTACTTGAAGTTAGAAAAATCAATATTCATACCAGTGGGTTGGAAACTGCCCAAGTGAAATGTGAGGTGCTGTACCTCCAATTTGTGTTTGGTCTCACTGTCAATGGAAGAGGCCCAGGACAGATAGGTCAGTGTGGGAATAGGAAGGGGAATTAAAGTATTTGGCAACCGGGATATCAGATAGATCCATGCAGACTGAGTAAAGGTGTTCAGCGAAAGGATCGCCCAGTCTATGTATGGTCTCGCCGATATGTAAGGGACCACATCTTGAACAACGGATACTGTAGGTGAGGTTGGAGGAGGTGCAAGTATATTTCTGCCTAACCTGAAAGGACTGTCGGGGACATCGAGTCTACTCCGTCATTCAATCACGGCTGATCTCTGCCTCCTAATACCATTTTCATGCCTTCTCCCCATAACCTGGCCTGGGTTTCAACAACTAAGTTACAGAGATAGGTTGAATAAGTTAGGTCTTTATTCTCTGGAGCGCAGAAGGTTAAGGGGGGACCTGATAGAGGTCTTTAAAATGATGAGAGGGATAGACAGAGTTGATGTGGACAAGCTTTTCCCTTTGAGAATAGGGAAGATTCAAACAAGAGGACATGACTTCAGAATTAAGGGACAGAAGTTTAGGGGTAATATGAGGGGGAACTTCTTTACGCAGAGAGTGGTGGCGGTGTGGAATGAGCTCCCAGTGGAAGTGGTGGAGGCAGGTTCATTGGTATCATTTAAAAATAAATTGGATAGGCATATGGATGAGAAGGGAATGGAGGGTTATGGTATGAGTGCAGGCAGGTGGGACTAAGGGGAAAAAAAAATTGTTCGGCATGGACTTGTAGGGCCGAGATGGCCTGTTTCCGTGCTGTAATTGTTATATGGTTATATGTTATATGGTTAACCCTTGGTAACCGTTCTAATCAAGAATTTGTCTTTCTCTGCCTTAAAAATATTAATTGACTTGGCATCAACAGCCCTCTGTGGCACAGAGTTCCACAGATTAACTACCCTCTGACTAAAGAAGTTCCTCCTCACCTCCTTTCGAAAAGAGCGCCCTTTAATTATGAGGCTATGAGCTCTGGTCCTAGACTCTCCCACCAGTTGAAACATCCTTTCCACATCCACTCTATCTATGCCTTTCATTATTCTGCAAATTTCAATGAGGTCCCCCCTCAACCTTCTAAACTCCAGTGAGTAGAGGCCCAGTGCTGTCAAACGCTCATCATATGTTAACCTACTCATCTCTGGAATAATTCTTGTAAACCTCCTCTGGATCACCATTGTTAGTGGTGAGCTAAATGGTGAAAACACCATTTTTCACACAGAAGGTGGTGGGTTTATGGAAAGAGCTGCTAGAGGAGGTAATCGAGGCAGGTACAATAACAATAATTAAAAAGCATTTGGACGGTACATGGAAAGAAAGATTGAGGGACATGGGCCAAATGCAGGCAGATGGGGCCAGCATAGATGGAGCATTTTAGTCAGCATGGCTAAGTTGGGCAGAAAGGCCTGTTTCTATGCTGTATGACTCTATGACTCTATGAATCCAAGTGTAAGCACCAGAATGAAAATGTACATCAGCAATCTCTGCAGCCTGTTTCAGATTCAGATTGAGATTCAGAAAACTTTATTGTCTGTCGTAACAGAAAATCTTCTTTGACGTGGCTCAACATACAGTCAGGACAATGTACTGATAAGCAGTCATACAACACAGATTTCTGCGAGCACACACAGTGTGTATCGTTCTTAAAAGCAAATATAAGATTATAAACTGTAAAAAATAGACAAGATAAAAGTTGTGGATACGTGTAAAGTGACAATGCGTCAGGGTTAATTTGTCCATTGTTCATTTTTTATTTAAGCAGTTTATGGGAATGGGTATGCATGAGTTTTTGTGGATGTTTTTGTTTACATCAAAGCAGACAATCTATCAAAGTCAAATAGAAACTCACCTACAATATGTTGATTAGGACCTATTGGACAGAGATTAAGGTGGCATTAACCTAATTATCTGTTAGTAAAAATCAATGCCACCACCAATAAAGCAGTGCTAGTGGGAAAATTGTAGAAGTCCATAGTAACCACACTCTTAGGTTTCCAACCAAAGATAAAGATTTAAAAAGAAGGAATTACATTGGTCTGCACTTTTCACCCAAAAGGGATTTTTGGCAAACTCGATAGCAACGAAATGAGTTCAATTCAATTGGTTTAAGAAGGACCTGCAAATGCTAGAAAATCGAAGGTAGACAAAAGCGCTGGAGAAACTCAGCAGGTGCGGCAGCATCTGTGGAGCTAAGGAAATATGCAACGTTTCTGGCCAAAACCTTTCTTCAGACTGATGCTGGGGGTGGGGGGGGGGGGGGGGGAGGGAGGGCGGGAAGGAAGAAGAAAGGAAAAGGAGGAGCCAGAGGGCTGAGGGAGAACTGTGAAGGGGAGGAGACAATGAGGGCTACCTGAAATTGGAGAAGTCAATGTTCAGGCCGCTGGGGTATAAACTGCCCAGGCGAAATATGAGGTGCTGCTCCTCCAATTTCCAGTAGTCCTCACTCTGGCCATGGAGGAGGACAGAAAGGTCGGATTCGGAATGGGAGGGGGAGTTGAAGTGCTGAGCCACTGGGAGATCAGGTTGGTTATTGTGGACCGAGTGGAGGTGTTCGACAGAGGTGTTCGGCAAAGGTGTTCGGCAATTCAATTGGTATTGTTTAAGGGATATATAGTGCCCAAGAAACTGAGGAGAACTTCACTTTGAATATTACTAGATTAGCTTTTACATCTGTTCAAGCTGACTTTTTTTATTGTCGTGCCTGAGGAACAGCATCTCTGACAGTGCTGCAGTCTAGCTGAAATGTCAGGCAAGACCATTAGTTCTGGTCTCTTGACTGGAACTTGACTATAATCTTCTGGAGTTTTAGGAAGATTATAGATTCAGGTTCCAGTCTCTCAGTCTCAATGCCTGTGATGGTTGCTGCCCTTATTTGCAGAGACAGAAACAGAAAGCCAATAGTCACGAATATGGCACCCAGAAGGTATCTGATAAGGCATAATGAGGTTTGGAATGCAATGGTTTACCTTATATTCTGTCAAGGCTGGGTCTGTCATTTAAAAGCTCTTTACATGTTTCTGCGATTCAGAGGTATTTAAAATCATTGCCATGATTATTACAAATTTACTTAAGAACGATTAAAAGCAAGCTTCTGGATGAACTCAACAGGTCAGACAGCATATGTTGCGGGAAATAGACAGATGACATTTCTGAATATAGACACAAAATGCTGTAGTAACTCAGCGGGACAGGCAACATTTCTGGAGAGAAGGAATGCGTGACATTTTGGGTCGAGACCCTTCTTCAGACTCAACACAAAATGTCACCCATTCCTTCTCTCCAGAGATGTTGCCTGTCCCGCTGAGTTTCTCTAGCTTTTCGTGTCTATCTTCTGAAATGTCATCTGTCTATTTCCCGCCACATATGCTGTCTGACCTGTAAATTTGTAATAATCATGGTAATGATTTTAAATCTGCAGTTCCTTCTTACACAAATTACATTTGAGGTTGGGACCCAAGCAATGACTGAAGTATATAAATCATGTGAGGTTTGGATAGGGTAGATTACAAGAAACATTTCCCCATAACAGAGGTAGATAAAACTAGAGAACATAGATTTAGGACAAGGGTTTTGAAATTTAGATGGGATTTGAGGGGAAACTTTTTCACCAGATAGAGTTGAATAGCTGGAATACAATGCCTGAGAGAGTGGTGGTCGAAGAGTTGCTGACATCAGTTTAGAATTGTTCTGATGAGTACTTGAATCGTCTTGGCATAGAAGGTCTTGGACCACACACTGGAAGATAATGTCCACTGATCAATGTGGAAGTAGTGGGATAAGTGGCTTGTTTTCATGTTTTATGACTTTGACTATGACCAACTCTTAAAATTAAAAATAAACATGAACTGCCAAGGAATTTCTAAGAAATAATTTCTATATTATTTTAAAATAGGTAAAGTAATAATTATTTCTTCCTGTGTCGTGACCCATGACATATTCCTCTGTATGCCTTGGACCCCAATAGACCTTGCAAGCACTTTGGGCAGCACAGTGGTGAAGTGGTTGAGTTGCTGCCACATAGCACCAGAGACCCAGATTCAATCTTGACTACAGGTGCTGTCTCAACAGAGTTTGTATGTTCTCCCTGTGACTCTCGGTTTCCTCCCCCACCTTCCAAAGACGTGCAGGTTTGTAGGTTAATTGACTTCTGTAAATTGTCCCTAGTATGTATGATATAACTAGTGCATGGGTGACTGCTGGTCAGCATGGACTCAGTAGGCCGAAGGGCCTGTTTCCATGCTGTATCTCTAAACTAAAATAATCTAAACAAAACAGGAAAGTGGCTGCTTCGCCACTTTGCCCAAGCCTTTTGGAAGTAAGAATGATCCAGTCCATTTAGATAGGGTGTCATCTGTGATCACAAATATGTCTTTCAGACTTTATTGATGTAACAATCTTGGAAAAGAATCCTGATCCTCTCCACTGAGTACTGAAGAAAAGATTAAATAAATGATTTTAAAATTCTCGCTGCATACAGATGCTAAAATGTTTGTACGACTAAAGTTATAACTATGCTTTAGACTGAAATCGGTCCAAAGGTGATAAAATGGCAGATTTTGCAACAAAAAAGATTGTATGATTAAGGTTACAACTATACTTGATTAATGTCAGATAACTCAGTTGGAGGGGAAAAGGCCTCAAAAGGCTTCCAGTGACAGAAACATGGGGAAACATTTGATTTGCTTTTTTAGTTTTAGTTTTGTTTAGAGTTACAACAGGGAAACAGGCTCCAACGCCCATCGACTCCGCGCCGACCAACAATCTCCGCACACTAACACAATCCTACACACACCAGGGACAATTTTCAATTTTGCCAAAGTTGATTAACCTACAAACCTGTACGTCTTTGGAGTGTGAAAGGAAACCGAAGCACCCGAAGAATACCCATGCAGGTTACTAGGACAACGTACAAACTCCATATAGATAGCACCCATGGTTAGGATCGAACTCGGGTCAACTCTACTGCTGCCCCCGATGTTAGGAAAGAAGAAAACCCACTGTTTGGAAGAATAATAAGGTTAAGTGTCGGTAGAAACTGCACATGCTGGTGTGCACTGATAAACACAAAATGCTGGAGTAACTCAGCGGGCCAGGCAACATCTCTGGAGAAAAGGAATAGGTGACGTTTCGTCTCGAGTCTGAAGAAGGGTCTTGACCCAAAACATCATTCATTCTTTCTCTCCAGAGATGGGATTCAGACTTGGAGTCAGGGAGAGGGAGACCAGAAATACGGAAAAGTAGGGAGAGAAAACGACAGATCACAGTGGCCAATGAACAAGAAAATGTTCATTGTTGCTGATGGAAAGGTGACAACGAGGCATACAAACACTAAAATTAATCAGGAGGACATTGAAACTAGCCAGTGATCTAGGGTGGGAGAGGGATGGAGAAATAAGGAAAGGAAGTTTACATGAAATTAAAGTCTGGGAGAATTTTGGGAAGGCTGTTAGAAATAATTGTTAGGGAGAATTTTGAACAAATATGAAGATGGAAACCCAGAAAAAAAATCAAATTCAGAACTGTCTTCAAAAAATGTCAGAATTAATCTTTTCTAATTTAAGCTGGTTGATAACTGTACAGTTTGCTAATCTCCCCAAAGACACATTTTTCTATTCATCTTCTGGCTATGAATTCCCATCTGTAGAGATTCTGCATGATTACAAAGATAAGAGTAAACTATTTGAAATACAGGCTACTTTATAGCACCATAAAATCAGGATTAATTTAACACAAAAAGACCAATTCTATTCTTGAAAAAGAGGTTGACCCTTAAGGTGAGATGTACAAAAGTTCAATTTTTCACATCTAAACCACTTTGAAGTGACTGAGAAGTAAAACTGACAGATGCAATGTACACATTTAATTAATAGAACTAATGCAAAATAAAGTTGGTGAACTGAATCGTTTTAATGTAATTAGTAACTGAAATAATTAACAAGGGAAAAGTGACAAAAAGCAATTGAGATCTGCATTCTAATTAAATTAACTAGAATAACATATTTTGCAGAGAAAATGAGAGAACATAAAATGACAAAATTTTAAATTGCCTCGAGGCACAAAACCAGTGTTTCAGATCAGCTGGCCATTACAGAAAAGGGGCTGATTTTCACAGGAACAGGAACAGTCTCTTCAGTCTGATTATGAATATTGTAAGATCAAACCCAATCAACATCTTAATTCAATCTGCCAACCTTGGTCCCGTAACTCCTTGAGTCATAGAATCATACAGCATAGAAACAAGCTTTAAAGTCTACTATCTTCATGTTGGCAACAGGTACACAGAACTGAACAGTAGAGAGCAGGAACTGCCCTTCAGCCCACAATGACTATGCCGGACATGATGTCAAATTAAAATAATTTCTTCTGCCTGCACAAAATCCATACCCCTCAATTCCCATGTGCCTATCTAAAATGCTTCTTCAATGCCACTATTGTGCATGCTTCCATGCCACCCCTAGCAGTGTGTTCCTACTACTATCACAAAAAATGCTTGTCGTGCACATCTCCTTTAAACTTTCCTCCTTTTACTTTAAAGCCATGCCCTCTAGTATTTAACATTTCCATTGTTGAAAAAAAACATTCTGGCAGATAGATAAATATAGATAGTTATCTATGCTAATCTCATTTATCTTCATCAGTCTTTGATCCCCTGTAATATGGTGCTTCAAGAGATCATCTAAATATTTATTAAATGGCATGGGAACACTTGTCTCCATTATCTGATCAAACAGTGCATTCTAGATTTTAACCTCCTCTAAATCTCCTATCAATTATACAAAACCTATGTACTCTACTTATTGTAAGCTCTATTAAATGGAAGAGGTTTCCTGCTATCTATCCTATTTATGATCCTCATAAAGTGTCTGCCTCATTCATGTCCCAGTCGATCTCCTCCACTCCCAGAAAACAGGCCCAGCGTATTCAGTCTCTCCTCATAGCTAAAATAATCCATCCCGATCAAAATCATGGTGAATCACCTCTTTATCCTTTTCACTGTATTCACATCCTCCCTGCAATGTTGCAACTAAAACTGCACAGAGTTTCCCAGCTAATGTTTTATATGGGGTGCAATGACATTGCTGATTGTATATTCTATGATCCAGCTAATGAGCCCCAGAGCTATGGATAAAGAATATACCAGCTTTTATATGGAAAATTATTAAACTCCTTTTGGAATTGAAGATATTGAGTTAGTCACAGTAATTAATTATTGTCTATGGAGATTCCTATGATTACAATGGTAACATTATACAGGGTGGTGTAGTTTGTTGAATTACTGGGCAATATGGCATTTCAAACGGCCTTCATATTCAAAGAAAACGATGAGTCAAATTTGTCTTTATTCAACTGAGTATGAATTCCCTTCCACCACCTGTCTCTTCCGCATATATCGCACCTCTGGCTTTATATTTAATTCCACTTTCACTCCTCTTCTCTCCTTATCAGCCACCTTTTTGTCTCCTTATCATCTCTGGCCTTTGTTCACCCATCTGCTAATCAAAACCAACCTCACCGGTATCCAACGATCACTTGCCAGGCTTTGTCCCAACTCCACCTCTTTTCCAGCTTTCTCTCCCACCACAGCATCAGCCTGAAGAAGGGTCCTGACCCGAAACATTGCTTATCCATGTCCTCCAGATTTGTTGCCTGGCTCACTGAGTTATTCCAGCACTTTGTGTTTGATGCAAGATTCCAGCATCTGCAATTCCTGTGTGTCTCTCACTTAAATTGTACTTGATTGTTAACAATTATACTGGTTCATTCAGTCTTTCTTCTTCAAAGACCAATGTCCCTCCTGCTAACTTTATGGGAGATCTGCTGACAGTCAAATGCATTACCTCATTGATTTTACCTCAGTTCACTTGCATTGCTACCTGCTCAAAAAAAGTTGGAGAACCTAATAAGACAGATGGGTCCATGCTGACTGCTGTCAAATACTTATTGCTGCTTGAGATGTCTTTCTGTCTCAGTTGCATTAATTTACATCAAAATGTATTATGAATATTGGGCAATTAATACACTGTTCCTGTTTTATGACTACTGTGGAATGCGATAGTTGCATTACAGAATACCAAGTGCTGGATGTAACTCAACAGGTCAAGCAGCATCTCTGGAGAACATGCATAGATGAAGTTTTGGGGTCATAGAGTCATACAGAATGGAAAAAGGCCCTTCGGCACAACAAGGCCATGCCAATCAAGATGTCCCATCTACACCATAGAAACATAGAAACATAGAAAGTAGATGCAGGAGTAGGCCATTCGGCCCTTCGAGCCAGCTCTGCCATTCAATATGGTCATGGCTGATCATTCAGTATCAGTACCCTGTTCCTGTTTTTTCCCCATTTTCCTTGATTTCGTTAGCCCTAAGAACTGTACCGAACTCTCTCTTGAATACATCCAGTGAATTGGCCTCCACTGCCATTTGATAAAGATTTTCTCTAAAACTGACCCACTTTTCCAACCCAAAAGAAATTGCCGAGCGCAAAACGACCAGTACTGTCATATCGCCAAACAACTCAGGGAGCTAAGATATTCTTAAAAAAACAGTAATATTTTTTTGTCTGGTTTCTCGATTCAAGCCCAAAGGGCCACTGGCCTTCAAGATGCACGGTAGTGTATGTATTGTGGTCATCAAAATATAATTGTTACAGCGTTACAATTGGTATAAATATCTATGGAACCAATTTGGATTATCATTTTGTTAAATCAACCAAAAGTTCCAATCACACGGGGTTTTATTTTAAATTCAGGAAAGTCCAAAAGCGGTGTAGGAAAATTAAAAATACCCCCCACCCACCCATCTCCCTCCCACCCTCCCATCTCCCCTGGCCAACGATGTGATGGACATGGGGTCTGGACCAATCGCTGGCAAGATCTCGGACAAATCCCGTCCCCAGAGACGTCATGTCCATTATTTAGTTTTTCGGCATCGCGTCCGTTCGGTTATTTGGCTTTTAGGCATTGTGCTCTTTCAGTTATTTGGCTTTTAGGCATCGTGTCCTTTCAGTTTTTTGGCTTTTCGGCGTCATGTCCGTTCGGTTGTTTGGCTTTTAGGCGTCGTGTCATTTCGGTTATTTGGCATTCCGGCATTGTTTCCATTCAGTATCTTGGCTTCCACTTCTTCGCTTTGACTTCTCGTCCTTTGACGTCCCATCCAGGTACTAGTTGATATCCCTCTAAACCTTCTCTGGGACCCTCCTTCAGACTGATTGTGAGGGTGGGAGATGAGGGATTTGGGGGAAGAAAGTCGGAAGGTAGGCAGTGGCAGGACAAATCGTGGCAGGTAATAGGTGGACCCAGGTGAGGGGGGTTTTGATTGGCAGATTATTGTAACGAAGGCCAGAGATTAGAACAAACGAAATGAGATCAACAAATTGAAGAGTTGTGGATTGTCAAGACAGAGGACGGAATGTAGGAGGGGGATAAACAAAATGCTGAAGTATCTCAGCGGGACAGGCAGCATCTATGGAGAAAAGGAATGGGTGACGTTTTGGGTCATGGACCATCTTCAGACTGAGAGTCATGGGAGAGTGTGACATAGAGATATTGAAAGGTGAAGTGTGAAAATGAGAGAGGAGGAGGGTGTGGGGCATTAGTTGGCTTCAGTCTGTTGGTAGTTCAGGGTATCCAGTGATTTGTTTATAATTTCTGCCAACATCTGATAGATTTTTCTTGGCTTTTGCAGCTCCAGGAGATGAATAGCACCAATCTCTTGAGATTTATTAGTTTTGACCAATTTAAAGCCATCTGGAACTCCCACTTAATTTACATTAATGTCGGTTTTATTAACTTTTTTTTCTTTGGCTCTCTGTTGACTATGCTTTGTACTGCAAGCTATATCATTTGAAATCTGTCTATTTTTCTGCACTAATAAAGACTAATTGGCCTTGAATTCCTGCCTCAAAGTTATTCAGGTATCTTGTCATATCCTGAACCTTCTGTACCACAAATTCAGTGTAATTTCAGTGGTATGGTACAAGGTCCCCAGGAAGACAGTGATTGTGTGCCAAAATTTTGCTCTGTTTTGGGCACCATATCGGAGGAAGGATGTACTGGCTCTGGAGAGGGTCCAGAGGAGGTTTACAAGAATGATCCCAGGTATTAGTTGGTTAACTTATGATCAGCATTTGTCGGTACTGGGCCTGTACTTGCTGAAGTTTAAAAGAATGAGGGGGTACCTCATTGAAACATACAGAATAGTGATAGGTTTGGATAGAGTGGATGTGGAGATGATGTTTTCACTAGTGGGAGAGTCTAGAACTAGAGGTCTAGCCTCAGAATTAAAGCATGTTCTTTTAGGAAGGAGATGAGGAGAATTTTATTTGGTCAGAGGGTGGTGAATCTGTGGAATTCCTTCCCACAGAAGGCTGTGGAGGCCAAGTCAATTGACAGATTCTTGATTAGTATGGGTGTCAGAAGTTATGGGGAGAAGGCAGGAGAATGGGGTTAGGAGGGAGAGATAGATCAGCCATGATTGAATGGCAGAGTAGACGTGATAGGCTGAATGGCCTAATTTTACTACTATTCCTTATGACCTTATGACCAAATACAGAATATGACAGCCAAAATTCAGCCTGCAATTGTATCCCTCATCATCACACAAATAACTGATTGATGTACCCGTGCCTGACATGGGTGCAGGTCTACAAGTTCACGTTCACAAGTTCACAAGTTATAGGACCTCTGGTCCTAGACTCTCCCACCAGTGGAAACATCCTTTCCATATCCATTCCATATCTATGCCTTTCATTATTCTGGAAGTTTCAATGAGGTCCTCCCTCAACCATATAACTCCAGCGAGCAGAGGCCCAGTGCTATCAAACACTCATCATATGTTAACCCACTCATTCCTGGAATCATTATTGTATACCTCCTCTGGACCCTCTCAAGAGCCAGTACACCCTTCCTCAGATATGGGGCCCAAATTTGCTCACATTACTCCAAATGTGGCCTGACCAGCACCTTATAGAGCCTCAGCATTGCATCTTTGTTTTTGTATTCCAGACTTATTGATATAAATGCCAACATTGAATTTGCCTTCCTTACCAGCAATATTAGATACAGACTCCTTTCAATATTGAAATGTGTCAAGCATTATTTCAGGTGGAGACACAAGAGACTTCAGATGCTAGAATCAGGAGTACAAAACAAACTGCTGGAACAATTCATCATGTCAAGCAGCATATGTGGAGGCAAAAGGATGGTAGAAATTTCAGGTTATGCCCATCATGATGCAGGATTTAGTTTAGTCTAGTTTAGAGATACAGTGGGGAAACAGGCCTTTCAGCCCACTGGGTCCACGCCGATCAACAATCCCCACACACTTACTCTATCCTACACACACTAAGGAAATTTACACTTATACCAAGCCAATTAACCTACACACCTGTATATCTTTGGAGTACAAGTGGAAACCAGAGATCTCAGAAAAAGCCATTTCAGGTCACGGACCACGTACAGACAAGCATTCATAGTCAGGATCTAACCCGGTCTCTGGCGTTGTAAGGCAGCAATTCTACTGCTGCGCCACCCATGCCATCCTAGACCTGAAATGAATCACTTTGCCGCCACAGATGCTGCTCGACACACTGAGATTTGTTTTCACACTATTCCACGTGCTTTCCAGAGTCAACTGAGCAACATACTGTAGGTCCTTAGCAATTTGCAGTGACCTGAACTCCTGTGTGAATTAGGCATTGACTTCACTCAAGCTGTTTTATTATTATAGAACTCAGAACAGTACAGCACAAGAACAGGACCTTCAGCCAACAATATCTGTGTCAAGCATGATGCCAAGCCCAACACATATCCACCTACACACAATCCATATCCCTCGATTATCAGATATATCTCTTTGCCTATTCATCACTGCCACATCTGCCTCAGCAAACCACCCCCAGCAGTAACCATTACCCTCTGTGTAATAAGGTCATAAGGTCAAAGATAATAGGTTTTACGGCCCATTACAGTCTACTCCGCCATTCAATCATGGCTGATCTATCTCTCCCTCCTAACCCCGTTCTCCTGCCTTCTACCCATAACCACTGACACTCCTGATAAAGTTGTCACGCACATCTTCTTTACACTTTGCCCTTCCCACCTTAAAGCTATGTGGTCTGGTATTTCAATTTTCCAATTTTCTGATATTTCAACCATTCTAAAATGATTCTGGCTGTCTACCCTAATTATGCCTATAATTTTACTTACTTCCAGTAGGTCTCCTTGCAACATCTGGCAGGGGTAAGAGTAAAGAATCCAAGTGTGTCCAATCTCTCCCCGCAGATAATTCCCCTAATCCAGGCATCACTCTTGTAATCCTCCTCTGCGCCCTTTCTGAAACTACCATATCCTCCCTGTGATGGGACAACCAGAACAGCACACAGTGCTTGAAATGAGACCTAACTGAAGTCCTATAGAGCTGCATCACGACTTCCTGGCTGCAACACACATTGCTTCTAAATTCTCTCTCCCCAACAGCACTGTATGGTTACCTTCACTCGATGGGCTGCTGTTGTTCTGAAGACATCCACCATTTAGTTTAGTTTAAAGCTACGAGAAACTATGTGGAAACAGGCCCTTCGGCCCACCGAATCGATGCCGACTAATGACCACTCGTACACTAGATCTATTTTACCCCACGTTTGCATTCTATACACTAGGCGCAAGTTACAAAAGCTAATAAATCAACAACCCTATACATCATGGTACACCAGTCATTGAAGGTAGGCATGCAGGTGCAGCAGGCAGTAAAGAAAGCGAATGGTATGTTAGCTTTCATTGCAAAAGGATTTGAGTACAGGAGCAGGGAGGTTCTACTGCAGTTGTACAGGGTCTTGGTGAGACCACACCTGGAGTATTGCGTACAGTTTTGGTCTCCAAATCTGAGGAAGGACATTATTGCCATAGAGGGAGTGCAGAGACGGTTCACCAGACTGATTCCTGGGATGTCAAGACTGTCTTATGAAGAAAGACTGGATAGACTTGGTTTATACTCTCTAGAATTTAGGAGATTGAGAGGGGATCTTATAGAAACTTACAAAATTCTTAAGGGGTTGGACAGGCCAGATGCAGGAAGATTGTTAGCGGTGTAGGGGAAGGCCAGTACAAGGGGTCACAGCTTAAGGATAAGGGGGAAATCCTTTAAAAACCGAGATGAGAAAACTTTTTTCACACAGAGAGTGGTGAATCTCTGGAACTCTCTGCCACAGAGGGTAGTTGAGGCCAGTTCATTGGCTATATTTAAGAGGGAGTTAGATGTGGCCCTTGTGGCTAAGGGGATCAGGGGGTATGGAGAGAAGGCAGGCACGGGATACTGAGTTGGATGATCAGCCATGATCATATTGAATGGCGGTGCAGGCTCGAAGGGCCGAATGGCCTACTCCTGCACCTAATTTCTATGTTTCTATGTTTCTATGTCATTGATATGTGGGAGGAAACCGGAGCACCTCGGCGAATATACAAACTCCACAGTCTGCACCCATAGTCAGGATCGAACCTGGGTCCCTGATGCTGTGAGGAGTAGCTCTACCACCGTGCCACTGTTTTAGTAATAGGTAATAACTGCTGGCCTTGCAAATGAAGCCCCTAACCCCCAAAACATGTATTAAAATTAGTTTAGCATCCTTCCATCTGCAGTTCCTTCCTACAAATCCCTTTTCCTTATTTGGTTTAAATGCCTGAAAGCAGTCTTTCTCATTTCTATAACCTTCACTTCCAACTCTTTATGAGGACGGTAATTGACACAGTACCAATTGCTTCTTCGGGGACTCTTTTCCACATGCTCAATTATACTTACTTCTAGTCTCACAAGAGGCTTGTTAATTGAGACATTATGTTCTCTTTTCCGACAATCATAGTCGAACTCTGTCGGCTCTGTGAGGACTTGAATATAAATAGAATGTAATAGATATGCACCTCCAATGTTTGATAGAACAATGTCATTCCTCTCTTCCTATGGGGCTACACTTGTGAACATTTCTCAATGATAGACTTGAAGGAAAGATAAACTTAATTCTAGCACCAATCAGCTGCATTTTGAAATAGTGATTCACTATTCTGCATGTGCCAGAGAGGATACCGATAAAATCTGAGGAAGAGAGTGAACACACATTTAATATTTGTCAGGATGGAGAAGGTTCATGACCCGAAACATCACCTATCCACATTCTCCAGAGGTGCTGTCTGACCTGCTGAGTTACTCTGGCACTTTGTATCATTTTTTGGAGAAGTGCCTCATCAGTGAGATATCTGGAGTTAGTGGCGATTTTAACCGATTCCGGATAATTTACATGATTATGGCCAATGCTGATTCTACATAGTGCCAAACTCAAGAGTAATGTAATCGCAGAATAATATTGGGAGGGGTATAGCGACAAGGAACTATTGGATCTATGAGATTCCAGATCTCCAGTTATTTCATTTGTCTCATCTCCTCCCACCACCATCCAGGCAATGAGACAAAATCATTTTTCATTGATCCTAGTAAACCAAAGATAGAGACAATAAAAAATAAACCGAGTGTTCTATCATACAACACCCCAGGGTACTGAAGGAAGTGGCAATAGACATTGTGGATGCATTGGTGATCATTTTCCAAAGTTCTATTAATTCAGGAACAGTTCCTGTGGATTAGAGGGTGGCTAATGTTATCCAACATTTAAAGGAAAGCGGGAGAGAGAAAACAGGGAATTATAGACCAGTTAGCCTGACATCGGTGGTGGGGAAGATGCTGTAGTCAATCATAAAAGATGAAATAGTGGCACATTTAGATAGCAGTAACAGGATCGATCCGAGTCAGCATGGATTTACGAAGGGGAAATCATGCTTGACTAATCGTCTGGAATTTCTTGAGGATGTAATTTTTTAAAATGGACCAGGGGGAGCCAGTGGATTGGATTGGATTGGATTGGATTCAATTTATTGTCATTGTCTCATAAGAGACAACAAAATGGATTTTGCTTACAGTCATAAAACATTTAAAAAAGCACAGACACAGAAGTCCATGACACAACATCCCCACAGCAGCACCAAAGTTAGGGAAGGAACCAAAGTACAGTCAGCCTCCTCGCTGATCTTCCCAGATGTTCACCCGTGGTCGGGGCCTCCCGAGCACCCCTTAGTCGCCGCCATGGGTGGCCCAATGTTCAGGCCCTCTCACTGCGAATGATGGAACCCCGGCGGAGAACATCCTCAGCTGCCCGGACGTCCAAATCAAACACCTCCCACCGGGGTCCGCGGCTCCCGAAGTCCACAGGCCGAGCTGGGCAGAGATGAATGTGAATTGCCTTCAGTTCCTCCATCACAGTAGATCCTCTGGCTACTAATACATCTGGGAAATTGTTTATGTCTTCCTTAGTGAAGACAGATCCAAAGTACCTGGTCAACTCATCTGCCATTTCCTTGTTCTCATAATAAATTCACCTGTTTCTGTCTTCAAGGGTCCATGTTTGGTCTGAATTAATTTCTTCCTCTTCACACCCATAGAAATGTTAATACGAGGTATTAAGTAGAAGGGAGTGTGAGTTTTGTAGGATTGCTCCCTTGGGCACTGTCATTAAACTAATAGGTGAAATTGCCTCCTTCTGCATCATTATAATTTTAAGATTGGATGATGTGAGACCTAACTCTGTCTCATGAGCAATTAGGATTATCCCAATGCTACCTGGTGCTATGGGAAAGTAAGAAAAATATTACTACAAAACAGCCACCTTTCCTGCTCTCCCGTTTGTCCCTGCAAAGAGTTAAAATTGTAGGCATCCAATTCCAAAATACCTGCCCAGTCCATTGTTTTGTGTTTCTTCTTTTAGTTTAGTTTAAAGATACAGCGCGGATCCAGGCCCGTCAGTCCACTGAGTCCGCAACTACCAGCGATCCCCCGCACACTAAAGGGCCTGTTCCACTTACGTGTCCTTGGCAGGCAAATTATGCGACCTCATGGTCGCGTTGAGGTGCACAGGCATCGTATGGCCACGCATGTCCGGTCCCACTGAGAAGCGGGGAGGGGTATGTACTTGTGTGCGACATCGCGCGTGGCTCCGAAATTTTTGTAGCGAATGAAATCTTCGCGCGCCAACAGCCTGTCGCGGAAATGACAGCTAATGTGGGACAGGCCCAAGTCGATGGCGCGAAGCAACGTCTCACCTTTAACAGCAGCAGAAGCCGGCAAATGATCGCCAAACTCGGCCTGGGACTCACGGCCTTTGCGATCCAGATCCGCCCCCCCTTCTACTCCCAGAACGGGGTCAAGGAAATTGAAGATAGACACAAAATACTGGATTAACTCAGCGAGACCGGCAGCATCTCTGGAGAGAAGGAATGGGTGACGTTTCCGATCAAGACCCTTCTTTCAGACTGAAGAAGAGTCTTGACCCAAAACATCACCCATTGCTTCTCTCCAGAGATGCTGCCGGTCCCACTGAGTTACTCTTGCATTTTGCGTCCATCTTCAAATTACGTCACGCGCTCCAAACGGCTGTGCGGTCGAATGAAGTTGTGCACGACCTTTGCAGGACCGTCGCGGCTCAACGCGACCCCGAGGTCGCGTAATTAGCGTGCCAAGGACACGTAAATGGGACAGGCCCTTAACGTTACCCTACACACTCTAAGGACAATTTTCATTGATACCAAGCCAATTAACCTACAAACCTGTATGTCTTTGTAGTGTGGGAGGAAACCGAAGAGCTAGGAAAAAACTCACGAGGTCACAGGGAGAACGTACAAACGATATACAGACAGCACCTGTAGTCGGATCAAACCCGGGTCTCCGGTGCCCTAAGCACTGTAATGCCCCTGTCCCACTTGGGAAACCTGAACAGAAACCTCTGGTGACGTTGCACCCCACCCAAGGTTTCCGTGCGGTTCCCGGAGGTTCCTGGAGGTTTTTGTCAGCCTCCCTACCTGCTTCCACTACCTGCAACCACCTGCAACCTCCAGGAACCACACGGAAATCTTGGGTGGGGCGCAAAGTCTCCAGAGGCTTCCGTTCAGGTTTCCTAAGTGGGACAGGGACATTATACCTAGCAATTATAGACCTGTTAGTTTGACTTCAGTCGTGGGCAAATTAATGGAAAAGATACTTAGAGATAATATATATAAGCATCTGGATAAACAGGGTCTGATTAGGAACAGTCAACATGGATTTGTGCCTGGAAGGTCATGTTTGACTAACCTTCTTGAATTTTTTGAAAAGGTTACTAGGGAAATTGACGAGTGTAAAGCAGTGGATGTTGTCTATATGGACTTTAGTAAGGCCTTTGACAAGGTTCCTCATGGAAGGTTGGTTAAGAAGGTTCAACTGTTGGGTATAAATGCAGGAATAGCAAGATGGATTCAACAGTGGCTGAATGGGAGACGCCAGAGGGTAATGGTGGATGGCTGTTTATCGGGTTGGAGGCTGGTGACTAGTGGGGTGCCTCAGGGATCTGTGTGGGTCCTTTGTTAACATAGAAACTTAGAAATTAGGTGCAGGAGTAGGCCATTCGTTCGATGCACCGCCATCAATATGATCATGGCTGATCATCCAGTATCCCGTACCTGCCTTCTCTCCATACCCCCTGATCCCCTTAGCCACAAGGGCCACATAACTCCCTCTTAAATATAGCCAATGAACTGGCCTCAACTACCCTCTGTGGCAGAGAGCTCACAGAGCAGACCCTCTGTGGCAGAGAGTTGTTGTTTGTCATGTACATCAATGATCTGGATGAAGGTGTGGTAAATTGGATTAGTAAGTATGCAGATGATACCAAGATAGGGGGTGTTGTGGATAATGATTTCCAAAGTCTACAGAGTCATTTGAAAAATGGGCTGAAAGATGGCAGATGGAAATTTAATGCTGATAAATGTGAGGTGCTACACCTTGGCAGGACAAATCAAAATAGGGCGTACATGGTAAATGGTAGGGAATTGAAGAATACAGTTGAAGAGAGGGATCTGGGAATAACCGTGCATAGTTCCTTGAAGGTGGAATCTCATATAGATAGGGTGGTAAAGAAAGCTTTTGGTATGCTAGCCTTTATAAATCAGAGCATTGAGTATAAAAGCTGGGATGTAATGTTAAAATGTATGGTGTACAATTTTGGTCGCCCAATTATAGGAAGGATGTCAACAAAATAGAGAGAGTACAGAGGAGATTTACTACAATGTTGCCTGGGTTTCAACAACTAAGTTACAGAGATAGGTTGAATAAGTTAGGTCTTTATTCTCTGGAGCGCAGAAGGTTAAGGGGGGACATGATAGAGGTCTTTAAAATGATGAGAGGGATAGACAGAGTTGATGTGGACAAGCTTTTTCCTTTGAGAATAGGGAAGATTCAAACAAGAGGACATGACTTCAGAATTAAGGGACAGAAGTTTAGGGGTAACATGAGGGGGAACTTCTTTACTCAGAGAGTGGTAGCGGTGTGGAATGAGCATCTAGTGGAAGTGGTGGAGGCAGGTTCGTTGGTATCATTTAAACATAAATTGGATGGGCATATGGATGAGAAGGGAATGGAGGGTTATGGTATGAGTGCAGGCAGGTGGGACTAAGGGAAAACAAAGTTGTTCGGCACGGACTTGTAGGGCCGAGATGGCCTGTTTCTGTGCTGTAATTGTTATATAGTTATATGGTTATTAGGCAGCAACTCTACTGCTGCACCACTCTGCCGCCCTGTTTTTTCCCCTTCACAAAAGAGACGGTTGAAATGAAACTCAGTACAAAGCAAGTTGTGTTATTATCTATCAAGCATGTACCCAGTCATGCGACTTCTGATAATGAGTTGTTAAACTTCAGCTATTGTTCTGTGGTTCACAGGAATTATTCTGCCCCTGGATTCTGTTGTGAATTAGAGAAATTGCATCATGAGCTGCAACACTGTTGAATTTTTTTCAGACTTTTTAGCAATATCAGTTATTTATCTTTAGACTGAAGATGATTTGCTTCCATTCTATAGAAGCAAAAACAACGAACTGCAGACGCTGGCTTATACCAAAGATAGATACAAAGTGCTGGAGTAACTCAGTGGGTTGCACCAAAGATAGACACAAAGTGCCGGCGTAACATAATGGGTTACTCCAGCACTTTGTGTCTACACTTGATTCCATTCCAGTCCTGTGGGGTGTGAAATAAGATAATTTTGGGACACGTATATTCTACCATAGATGAAACTAAAAGTGCTTGACATAATGAATGAGAAGTGATGCAGGGCTTATTTGTGCTGCCATGCATGGATTCAAGGTTCCCAATACCATCTAAGATCCTCCTCCATTTTGAATGGTAATGCAAGGATTTCCAGGAAACAGTGGGGATGCTGCATTTCTTCAGAGGCTTTGATTACGTCATGGTATGCTTTTCTATGTCCACTTAGTAATCACCTTTCACAACAAAGTTCAGAATAGAGCAGACAAAATGTGTAGGAAGGAACTGCAGGTGCTGGTTTACACTGAAGATGGGGGATCCGGCTTGAGGGGCGAGGGGATGGATAATGGCCAATGGAAAATGGGGGAGGGGGATCAGAGGACAATGGGGACCTTGCGTGGGGGAACTGCTGTGGTGGGGGGAGGGGGGACAAAAGGAGGAGCCGGCGTGCTTTGTAACTTTGTCAGTGCCATATGTGGCGGCTATTTGTATACATGGTTTATACAGGCAAAGAATCTCACTGTGCTTAGTCACATGTGACAATAAAGTATTCCTATTCCTATTCTTAATATGTTGGAGTAACTCAGAAGGACAGGCAGCATCTCTGGAGAGAATGAAGGGTGTGAAGTAGGGTCTCAAACCAAAACGTCCTTCTCTCTAGGGACGCTACCTGTCCCGCTGAGACACTCCACCTTTTTATGTCGATCTTCGGAATAGAGCATCTGCTTCATGAAAAAAGACAAAAAGGGTCAGGCAGTATCCCTGGAAAACATGGACGTTTTGGGTTTGCACCCTTCTTCCTGACCCAAAACATCACCTCTCCAAGTTCTTCGGTGAAGATGCCTGACCCGTCGAGTTGTTCCAGCACTGTGAGTCATTTTTTTGTAAACCAGCATCTGCGGTCCCTTGTATCTGTTTCATGGGTCATGGATTCTTGTATCTAGCTCAGTTATTAATTTTTTATTTTAATATTGGAAAAAAGTCTACCAGTTGGGATATTCGGGGTAGTAGAACATGTAATGAAACAATCCACAATGAGTCAGCAATGCTAAGGACAGATATGGTAAAAATAACTTTCTAAGTAATGATCACATTACATAATAATGAAGATGCCTTGCCAACTACTGAGACGGATTTTATTTATACCCTTAATATTATGCTTGACATACAGGCCCGTTCATATATTGTCCTATTCTTTGAAACATAGATGTGAATTATTTTATATCCCTCTAAGTGTACATATGAGGATTTACCTTTGGATTTCTTCTGGAAGGCAAACCTTCTGAAGGGCACAGGAGTTTCAGTTTACAATGTATGTTCCAATCTTTCAAACTGGATCAAACCTACAATGTTTAGTCAGTCAAAGACATGCTACCACTAAGCCAAGACTGTCACCTAACTGTAGTGACAGATGCAGCACACAACCTAATATGTTAGTGTTTTTTTGATCTGATATAAATGAATTGTCCAAGCGGTTTTTAAATGACCGTGTGTTAAATAAAGCTTTCATCTTTTTAACTTCCCAATGATCTTTCGTTCACCCTCTTCAATTAGCAGTCTTGTGTATCATGTGCCCAAACTTCCCTTTCCTTCCTGGCTGTTTTTTTTTAAATCTTTTTTGTTGTTTTGTTAGGAACACAATGGTTTTGTGAATATTCATTACAGATGGCACAGTTTTTTTTCCCCAACAATGGTAACTAATTTGCATCATAATGGTTACCATGAAGGCACCCCATGACATGATCATAAATATATGCCATGCATAATTATAATTGTCTTGTTGTAAACAATCTGTTTCAGTGTGTTTGTCTTATCAGCAAGACGCAGAACAGCTGTTTGCTCTCTGTCACTGTTTTTAACAGCTTGGCACTTCAAATGACCCGTGTAGAATTTTCCATGGATCCAATCTTAGGCATTTTTTAAAGCGGTACTCA
Source organism: Leucoraja erinaceus (assembly GCF_028641065.1). NCBI lineage: Eukaryota > Metazoa > Chordata > Chondrichthyes > Rajiformes > Rajidae > Leucoraja > Leucoraja erinaceus. The sequence continues at coordinate 20,875,013 of NC_073380.1, forward strand.
TCAATATGAGCATTGTGCAAAATAAAGCTTTATTTTTATAACACCCCAGACATCCAATTTTAAACAACAAGCTCACAATATGGTTAACACTTATGTTGGCTACATATCAATAATTGAGCATTCTAGAATTTAATTTAAAATCAGTGAAGGGCCTGTCCCATTAAGGCGACTTTTTAGTCGAGTGCAGGAGACTCTGCGCTCTCCTCATGATCGCCACATGGTGGTCGCCACATGTTCGCTGGTGGTCTCAGGTGAGTTTTCTTCATGATCGCGAGGAGTTCCCACATTCTGGGAACTAGTCGCGGCCTCAGTATGGTCGTCGCAAATTTTTCAACATGTTGAAATTATTTCTGCGACCAAAAATTGGTTGGCATGGAAAATATCGATAATCCTGTAGTCGTAGGTGCAGTTGTAGTGGGGTCACCATGTAGATATGGGTAGTCAAGGTAGTCGTGGGTAGTTTTAGTTAATCGCCTTTGATAACCGGGCATTTTCATTGGTTCATTGGGGAAAAAAATGTAAGCACGAGTTTTCAGAACCAAGGATAAACGACCGGTAATGTTAAATTCCCACCAAACTTCACAGCTGTGTATCTCTGGCTTATTAAATGTTGTCTGGCTTCTTTAAAGTGTCTCCACTCCTTCTCCCACCCCTTCTCCTCCCCCCCTTTTCTCACCCTCTCCCCCCCCCCCTTTCCCCCCCTTCTCCTACCCCCTTTAAAGGACTTACCGTACTCTGTGCTAGCCATCTTAACCTTCCTGTTCATCGCGGAGTGTGTCTTTATCACCTTGGCTTTGCAACATGAATTTCAGACAGCCCTCCCACGTTTTCCCTGGCCCCCGCCTTTGCGATGTGTTTGTTTGTGTGTGTGTGTGTGTGTGTGTGTGTGTGTGTGTGTGTGTGTGTGTGTGTGTGTGTGTGTGTGTGTGTGTGTGTGTGTGTGTGTGTGTGTGTGTGTGTGTGTGTGTGTGTGTGTGTGTGTGTGTGTGTGTGTGTGTGTGTTCCACTCTGACGGTCACTGTTCCAGTTCCCGGGTTTTCAGGCGAGTGCCGCAAACTTGACAGTTGCCGGCAGTCCGCTGAAAAACCACCTAAGTGGAAAAGGCCCTTGAAATGTTTTGAGGTATTTCTGAATATGCGAGCTTAGATTTTTTTTTTCTCCATTCACCCAATGATATGCTTCAGCTTCCTTTAGGACTATTCCCCATCACATCTTGTGCTTGCTGGGACCGCAGAAATGTATAACCTTCTTCAATGACAAAACAAGTGGATTATAAAAAGATGTTATCACTGTGTGGAGAATATAAAACCGGGGGTCTTGGTCACAGTAAGTAACTAGACCAAGGGGGACCCGTTGGGTCCTGTCCCTTCAACGAGCTGTTGCGGAGGGGACACACACGCACACACGCACACACGCACACACGCACACACGCACACACGCACGCACACACACAAACAAACAAACCACTCCCCACAAACACTAACCCCCCCTTGTTATAATATTACTATTATTAATTTGCTCCTTTTACCCCATCCTCGCCCTATCCACTCATGCATAACCCCCAACTGTGCCAAAAGGGGGGTATAGAGGGAAGGGGGTAGAGATTGAGGGGAAGGGGGGTTCAGCATCACAGGGGAAGGCTGGTTCTCGAACGCAATACTCCACCACTCACCCATAGGTCCCAATATTCACCACTCCCTAGAGAGGGAGGGGGACAGAGAGGAAGGGGCAGAGAGGGAGGGGGCAGAGAGGGATGGGGCAGAGAGGGAGGGGGGGGGGGGAAAAGAGGGAGGGGGAGCAAAGAGGGAGGGCCCTCTCCTCCCCCCCCCCCTCTCCCCCCCCCCCCCCCCCTCCCCCCCCCTCCCCCCCCCCCCCCCCCCCTCCTCCCCCCCCCCCCCCCCCCCCTCTCCCCCCCCCCCCCCCCTCCCCCCCTCCCCCCCTCCCCCCCCCCCCCCCCCCCCCCCCCCCCCCTCCCCCCCCCCCCCCCCTCCCCCCCCTCCTCCCCCCCCCCCCCCTCTCCTCCCCCTCTCCTCTCCCCCCTCTCCCCCCCCCCCTCTCCCTCCCCCCCCCCTCCCCCCCCCCCTCTCTCCTCCTCCTTCCCCCCTCCAAAAGTCTCCACAAGTAGGATTTCTTGATGCAGACATTTTCAACATCAGCATCATTTCCCCTTTTCACAAGAGCAAGTAGTTGTCGTAAATCGCCACAGCAAACGATAAGAATGCCGCCAAAAGGCTTGGTGTTGCTGCAGACATCTTGAAGAGTTCTGTCCACTGCTTCAAAGCTTTCTCGCCTAATCATTGGACATTGAGTTTCACTTGTCTCATGAAATGTGCCATCTTAGAGTTCTTCTCGATGTTGCAGAATGTATCCTCGGCCACTTGGATGGGTATCTTGAATCGAGAATGTGCAGTTCTTCCACCAGGCATTAATGTAGCTGCTATCCCAGAGGATGCTGCAGCGATAGCTACATCTTGACGCTGCTTGCCACGAACCTGAAATGAAGCACACAGTGCCAACATGCCGCTAACCGGAAATTGTGTCATCGGTGCCATCTTGCAACTACGCGAAAATCACAGAATGAGTGCAAATTTTGAAAATAAACACAGTGCTGATCTAATAAAATGTTTATTCACTTTATCCATCAGAAAACTGTTGCAAGCAAGCCCTTTAAAAGCCAAGCCAATTGGGCAAAAACACTTTAAAAAGCAAGCCAATTGGGCAAAAACACTTAGCAAGCCAACAAAACACATTCATTTGCTGAAAGTACTTTAAAAAGCAAGCCAATTGGGCAAATCCACTTGGCAAGCCAACAAAACACATTCGTTTGATGAAAGCACTATAAAAAGCAAGTCAATTGGTCAAAACCACTTAGCAAGCCAACAAAACACATTTGTTTGCTGAAAACACTTTAAAAAGCAAGCCAATTGGGCAAAACCGCTTAGAAAGCCAACAAAACACATTTGTTTGCTGAAAGCAAGTAAAAAAGCCAGCCATTCGGGCAAACAGACTTAGCAAGCCAACAAAACACATTTGTTTGCTGAAAGCACTTTAAAAAGCCAGTCAATCGGGCAAAAACACTTAGCAAGCCAACAAAACACATTTGGTTGCTGAAAGCACTTTAAAAAGCCAGCCAATCGGGCAAAAACACTTAGCAAGACAACAAAACATGTTAGTTTGCTGAAAGCACTTTAAAAAGCCAAGCCATTTGGGCAAATCCACTTAGCAAGCCAACAAAATACATTTGTTTGCTGAAAGCACTTTAAAAAGCTTGCCAATTGGGCGAAAACACTTAGCAAGACATCAAAACACATTCCTTTGCTGTAAGCACTTTATAAAGCCAGCCAATCTGGCAAAAACACTTAGCAAGCCAACAAAACACAATCGTTTGCTGAAAGTACTTTAAACAGCTTGCCAATCGGGCGAAAACACTTAGCAAGACAACAAAACACATTACTTTACTGATGCACTTTAAAAAGCCAGCAAATTGCGAGCTGGCCAAAAATGACAGCCGTAGGTCATGACGTTCTCTCGGAAATCACAGCACAGCGAATTAAAAGCGGTCAAGATCGGTCAAAAGCGGTCAAGATCTTACTTTTAGTAATATAGATGATGAGAGATTTCTTCACTCAGACAGTTGTAACTGCCTTATTTGTGGTTTTCAAATGGTCAGATCACTTTTTCCCTGGTTAGAAATATCAAAGATTAGAGGGCGTGGCTTTAAGATGTGAGAGGGCAAAGTTTAAAGACAATGTATAGGGCAAGTTTTTACTCAGAGAGTGGTGATGCCTGATTGTGTTGCCAAGGGTGGAGGCAGATACAATAGTGTCATCCATGAGACCTTTGGATAGGCACATGAATCTGCAGGGATTTTAAGGATATGGATCACGTACAGGTAGAGGAGATTAGTTTAACTTGGAATCTTGTTTGGCATGGACATTGCAGGTCAAAGGGCCTATTTCTGTGCTACACTGTTCTATCTTCTATGTTCAATGTTCGATGTTCGAGAGTTGTCGAGTGTTTTGAGAGGCACCTTTAATTATGTTCCTCCCTGTGGTGGCTCCCAAGGGTCGCGCCATCATACTGTCGAACCCCTCGGCCCAGGAGTGGTTCAGTCTGGAGGCGGTCCTTAACCAGAGGGTTTAAAGGCAGGGTTTGAGTGCCATCTTTCTCTCGTTTGGACCTCCCTACAACTGGGAGGAACATAATTAAAGGTGCCTCTCAAAACACTCGACTCCTCTCTTCCTTTTTGAGACCCACGCACCACATTGGTGACTCCGATGTGATGATCGCCGTCTTGGGTACATTATCCGAGTGGACCGGGATCTGGTTATAACCCCGTACCAGATCCACTTTTGAAAATATTGTGGCCTCAGCCAAATGGGCGGTGAAGTCCTGGATGTGTGGTACGGGGTATCGATCCACGGTTGTTGCGGCTTTCAGCCGCCGGTAATCCCCGCAAGGTCGCCAGCCCCCGCTTGCCTTAGGGACCATGTGGAGTTGGGATGCCCATGGGCTGCTTGAGGGGCGGACGATCCCCAAGGCCTCCATCGTGCGGAATTCCTGCCGTGCCAGACCCAGTTTATCTGGCGGCAGTCGGTGCGCTCGTGCGTGGAGAGGTGGGCCGGTGGTCTGGATAAAATGTACCACTCCGTGACTGGGGGTCGATGACCGAAACTGTGAGGTCAGGGTGTCCGGGAGCGCAGCCAAGATTCGCGCGAAGCGGGAGTCCACGGACGACAGGGGCCGTCCCACTTGCTGATCCAAACGCAGCATGATCGGCTGCATCATGGCGGCATTGACCAAGCGCTGACGCCTGACGTCCACCATGAGGGAATGCGCCCGGAGGAAGTCGGCCCCGAAAGATGGCTGGGAGACATCAGCAATGGTAAACCGCCACGAGAAATGGCAGGAGCCGAAAACGATCGGGACCATGCGCACTCCATACGTGCGGATGGGGCTGCCATTCGCCGCGGTGAGGACGCGCCCCCGCTTACCGGAACGAATGTTGGCCAGCGAAGGGGGCAGGACGCTGAGCTCCGCTCCAGTATCGACAAGGAAGCTGGTCCCGGAGCGCCGATCCCAGGCGAAGAGGCGGTGAATTTGGCCGGCCGCCCCGGGGACTATTGGCAGCCAGCCCAGGCATTTCCCAGGACCGTGCATGGCTGGCGGCATTGTCGTGCTGCAGCATCCCCAGCGCTGATGGAAGTAGCACCAGCGCCTCATGTTGGTGGCACTTGGAGCTTGCCTGCTCCTGTTGGTGGTGCCTGCAGCTTGCTGGCACTGGACTGCAGGTGCAGTACCCCTCACTGCCGCTGGGGGCGATCTTATGGGCCGTCGGGCTGGAGCTGTCACTCCTTCCACAGCTCCCCCGCCCCACCGGAGGAAATCGGGAGCTGCCGGGGTGACGTCATCGGCGCGCCTGCCGACGGCCAGCGCGTTGACGTCATCAGTGCGCGTCGTCCTCAGTGCGTCCCCATGGCTGCTGATGGCCAGCGCGTTGATGTCATCAGGGCGCGCCATCCACAGCGTGTTGGCACGCCTCCCGAGGGCCCTGAGGTCAGCAAAGGAGGCTTCTGTTAGTTGCAGACGGATGTAGGCCGATAGCAGATGGAGGTAAGTATATTCGAATAGCAAGCACGGCGTGTGCCCATCCAGTAGAGCCACCATCTCCTTTAGGAGGCTAGATGGCCATCGGTCGCCAAGGCCCTCCATATGCAGGATCCTAGTAGCATGCTCCATCCTGCTTAGTCCATAAACCTGGAGCAGGAGCTCCTTAAGGCCGAGATATTTATCAGTGTCCGGGGGGGGGCTGCGAGGAAGTCCGTGACCTCTTCAACCGTGTCCTGGTCGAGGGCCCCCACCAGGTAATAGAAGCGGGTGGCATAGACCATGATGCCCCACAGGTTGAACTGGGCCTCTGCCTGCTGGAACCAGATGTGCGGCCGGGTGGTCCAGAAGTTGGGCAGTGTCACCGAGACCGCGTCCAGAGACAGGGCCGGGCCGGCGTGTGAGGTGGTAGAGTTTTCTGCTTCCTCCATCATGATGACAATGGAGCGTCGGGGGTCACCAAGGTGGTGCGTGGGTCTCAAAAAGGAAGAGAGGAGTCGAGTGTTTTGAGAGGCACCTTTAATTATGTTCCTCCCGGTTGTAGGGAGTTCCAAACGAGAGATAGATATCACCCAAACCTCTGCCTTTAAACCCCCTGGTTAAGGACCGCCTCCGGACTGAACCACTGAACCGGCCGAGGGGTTCGACAGTATGATGGCGCGACCCTTGGGAGCCACCACAACAACAGTTTTATGCTTTGTGTTAAGCATCATTAAAAAAAATTATTAGACTCCAATTGAAAGTTAAAGGAATTACATATTATTTTCTGGTGCAGAATGATAAAAACAATGTAAAGACTCCATTAGAGTGTTTCTACAGCATTGAGCTTCATACCATAGAAAGGATTTTCAAATGGACCAATGCAATTCAGCAGGACTGTCATGAGGAAACTAATTTTGTACAATTGGTTAGCCATACAATTGGTTGCCACTGGTAGTCTATAATATCTGGTAGTCAAACAATCATCTTTGCACCCTTAATACTGTTTATTCTTTCATAACATCAAACCTATTTTAAATCAGAATACCTGTAGATTTATCCCCCTCTAGGACCACTTTAAAATGCAGCCATCTAATTTATAATGCTGCTCATCCTTCCTACTAAAATGCTTCACTTCACACTTCCACCTATTAAATGTCATCTGCCACAGCTTTTATTTTGCTTGCAATTTCATTACATAATACAGTTTCAGTATCGCGTGAAAGTCCATATACATTGCATCCTTAGAATAGATTGGATTAGATTTGTTTCCTATCCTCTACACCCGGGTGCAAGAGGATAGGAAACAAATCTAATCCAATAATTTACGGTTTACTCAGTGGGCTTCTGATGAGCAACAAATTTCATAAGAAGCCCACTGAGTAAACCGTAAAACAAAATGCAACAATAGATACGAGTGAAAGATTGCAGTGCAAAATCTGAGTAATGCAAAAGAATATTAATGTGCAATAATGGAATATCTGAAGGAGGTAGTGTGAAGAATAACAGTATATGGCAGCATCTCTGGGAATGGGAGAGGAAAGAGGCAATTATTTCAGGAGTTATATCGCAGTGGGTAAGAAGCTGTTATTAATCCTGGGCATCTGAGCTTTCAAGCTCTTGTATCTTCTTCCAGAGTAAATGGCCTGGGTAGCAGGCATCAAGCCTTGATGATACTTCAAGCCTTCTTGATGCAGCACACCATGAAGATGGACTGGATGGAATGAAGTGACAAACCTGTGGTGGACTGGTAAGTGCTCACAATTCTTTGCGGGTTCAGATGCCCAAGGGAAATGTTGTTGCCATACCAGGTTGAAATGCATCCCGTCTGAGTACTTTCTATCTGTAGAACTTCAAAAAAATCCTCATGGACATGCCAAATCTATTTAGATGCCTATGTAAGTATATTTGTTGATGTGTTTTCACTGCATCCATGTGAAGGGACCATGTTGGGCTGCTGGTGATATGGATGCCCAGGATCTCTGCAGCAGCTTTGTTGATGAGGATGTGATTGTGTTAAACCCCTCACTTCCTTAGGTCACAAACTAAATCCTTTGTCTTGTTGACATTAAAGCTTAGGGTTTAGTTTAGTTTTGTTTAGTTTAGTTTATTGTCACATGTACCAAGGTACAATGAGAAGCTTTTGTTATGTGCTATCCATTCAGCAGAAAGACAATACATGAATACAATTGAGCCATTTACAGTGTACAGATACAGTACATGATAAGGGGATAATGCTTATTGCTAAGGAAAGCCCGAAAATTCAGATTAAGAATAGTCCGAGGGTCACCAAAGAGGAAGATAGTAATGCGCTGATCTCTGGTTATGGTAGGATGGTTCATTTGCCTGATAACAGCTGGCAAGAAACTGTTCCTGAATCTGGAGGTGTGTGTTTTCACGCTTTCTATACCTTTTGCCAGATAGGAGAGGGGGAGAAGAGGGAGTGGCTAGGGTGTGACTCATCCTTGATTATGCTGCTGGCCTTGCCGAGGCAGCATGAGGTATAAATGGAGTCAATAAAAGGGAGGTTTGTACAAAATGGAAAATTATTATCATTCCAACAATTACAAATAATATATAATCTGAGAAATAGTCATTACTTTAAATATCTTCAAATATCTTACCTGAAAAAATATACACAAGATTATCATAATATGCCACCAGATTTACTAGATGAAGCAATGAAGACAAAGGCTGAATCAACAAACTTAATATCATACTTGTATAACCTTATTTTAAATATAAAAATACCCTCAACCGACGGTATTAGAAGAGACTGGGAACAAGAACTAGCTATAAAAATTTCAAAAGAGAGCTGGGATAAACATTTACAATATGTGCATAAATGCTCGATTAACGTTAGACACATTCTAATACAATTCAAAATCTTAAATAAATTATACTATTCCAAAACCAAAATAAGTAAACTTTTTCCTAACGTTTCACCTATTTGTGATAAATTTCGATCTCAAGAAGCTACCATAGCGGACTCATTTGTTTTTCGTATAAAAATTCAAAAGTTTTGGACTGAAATTTTTGAAATCTTTACAAAATTATTCAAAATAAAACTGATACCAAAACCTGAATGGAATTTGGACAATTTGGACAATTTGGACAATGGAAGGTAGCCCTGAACTAAATGTGTTTCAAAAGAATCTATTTAATTATGGGCTAATAATGGGAAAAAAGCATACATAAATTCTGGAAGAACGCTCCAATACCAACATTAAATATGTGGATTTCAAATATGTTTGAAACATTACACCTGGAAGGTATGAGACTCCACCTTGCAGGCAAATCAGACCACTTCCAAAAGACGTGGTCTGCATTTAACGACTTCCTACAAGAATAAGGTGCATCAGTACTTCAAAAAAGAAATGGTATCAGGATCTGGCAAAGGGGGAGGAAAAATATGAAGTTGGTATATCCCTTTTGTACGGTTTTTATAATAGAGCTTTGGGTTTTTTGGGGTTTGTTTTTTCTTTTTCCTCCTTTCTTTTCTAGGGTCTAATTCTTAATTATTTTCCCTAACCAATGGGTCTCTGTTTTTTTTTTCTCATTGATCACTCTTTTACACGAACACAACTTTCTTTCTCTCACTTTCTCTACTTTCTTTATAAAAAAAGTTATAAGAATAAAAAACAAACAAGTAAATAAATAAATAAATAAACAGATAAATAAATAAATAGATAAATAAATAAATAAATAGATAAAAGGGAGGTTGGTTTGTGTGATGGTCAGGACTGCATCCACAACCAGTTGCAATTTATTGCGGTCTTGGATGAAGCTGTTCCCAAACCAAGCTGCAATGCATTCTTCTATTTGCTTTCTATGGTGCATTGGTAGATGCTGAGAGTTTAGTAGACAAAATGAATAACATAAGTCTTCTAAGGAAGTAGAGGCAGTAGAGGCATTGGTGTGCTCCCTGGTAATGTCTTCATTATCATATCAGATTCTCTATCGCTTATCTGTACTTCATCTCATCGGTTTTGTTGATCTGATTGACTTAAAAATCAAATATATTGTACTTGGCCACACAGTGATGGGTGTACAGGGAATATAGCAAGGGACTGTCACACAATCATGAGGGGCATGAGCATTGAGGGTCAGGAAATTTTAATGACCAAATATAACTAACTGAGGTCTGCATGTCAAGAGGCCCGGAAGCTAGAGGGTGGTGGATCTATGGAATTCATTGCCACAGGCGACTGTGGAGGTCAAGTCACTGGCTATTTTTTAATTCAGAAATTGATAGGTTCTTGATTAGTTATGGAGTCAAAAGTTATGGGGAGAAGGCAGTACAATGGGGTTAAAGGGGAAAGATATATCAGTCATGATTGAATGGCGGAGTGACTCGATGGGCCAAATGTCCCAATTCGGCTCCTATAACTTATGAACTTATAAACAGTTGCAAATGGAAGCACATGGCCAAGGTCCTGAAGATTAGGATATATTATCTATATTACTAAAACTCTGATCTTGACCGCTTTTGGCCCACTGTGCTGCGATTTCCGACAGAACGCCGCCACCAACGGCCGTCATTTTTGGCCAACTCGCTCAGAGCCCCCTTCCGCCTTACGGGTGTGGAGGATTTTTCCCATCAATGAAAATCAGAGAGATATTAATGTTTTTTTTTAAATCACCATTCTCCCTGCTGCCCCTGCTGGAGGAAGGGGGAGGGGCTATAAAACCAGGAAGTGGTGTGCCTCACTCAGTCTCTGCAAGATGGATGAAGCCAAGAGTCATGTCTCTCTGAGCTCTGAATAACATTGAACAAATGTCTACACAACTGTGAGTCCCCTTAATGTGGTTTTAAAATGAAAATATGGTTTGTTTGAAGTAAAAATGCACTGCCTGCAAATGGTTGTTTGGGTGCTTTGGCTTGAAGTTGAAAGGCACGACTTACTGCAAATGGTGGCTTGAGTGCTTTGGCTTGAAGTTGAAAGGCACTACTTACTGCAAATGGTGGATTGGGAGCTTTGGTTTGAAATTGAAAGGCACTACTTACTGCAAATGGTGGCATGAAGTTGAAAGGCACTACTTACTTCAAATGGTGGCATGAAGTTGAAAGGCACTACTTACTGCAAATGGTGGCTTGGGTGCTTTGGCTTGAAGTTGAATGGCACTACTTAGTGCAAATGGTGGCTTGGGTGCTTTGGCATTAAGTTGAAAGGTACTACTTACAGCAGATGGTGGCTTGGGTGCTTTGGCTTGAAGTTGAAAGGCACTAATTACTGCAAATGGTGGCTTGGGAGCTTTGGCTTGAAGTTGAAAGGCACTACTTACTGCAAATGGTTGCTTGGGAGCTTTGGCTTGAAGTTGAAAGGCACTACTTACTGCAAATGGTGGCTTGGGTTCTTAGGCTTGAAGTTGAAAGGCACAACTTACTGCAAATGGTGGCTTGGGAGCTTTGGCTTGAAGTGGAAAGGCACTACTTACTGCAAATCGGAGTGCGCCTTGAGGCAGTCTCGGTGTAGTTGAGTTTTTTTTTTTTTTGGCAAATAAATGTTTATATGAAATGCAGTGTAGGAGAGGTGTACTGACTGTGTGGCAGAACTTTGCGCCCACCAGTCTAAAAAGCCGCTGTGTCTCCTTGTCCCTGGGATAGCAGGGGGCGAACAAACAGCACAATACCCCCCTCCCCCTCCAACTCCAGAGGAATCCGCTCCCCGATGGGCCGCTACGGCGACAAGTGGCAGTTTGCCCACAGCCCGAGCTGCGCCACCCCAAGAACACCTTGCACACCATCAGCTTCTGCCCCTGGCTTGGTACCGCCCTTGCCCCCTGCTTTGCTTGAAGTTGAAAGGGGCAGGCTTGTCAATTATTAACCCTGTATACCCTCACCTTCTCTTTTATGGATGGGGATGGGTTCCGCTTCACCCTGGGGCTCGGTGAACGTCCTGTGTCCCTGGAAAGTAGGGGGCGATCAAACTACCCCCCTCCAACTCCAGAGGAATGCTTCCCGATGGTGCCGCTTGGCGACAAGTGGCAGTTCGCCCACAACCCGAGCTGCGCCAAGTTGATATTCTTGCACTACTTCTGCCCTGCCCATACGGGGAGCGTGTTCAAAGTTGGAACGGGGCTGGGCTTGGATCTGGGATGTGCTTGCAGTGGGCCTGGGGGTCGGTGTTCCGTTGGTCCTGACTTCTCCGGTAACTGCACTATGCTGCTAGCATCGCAACATGAAGACAGTTCAAAGCCCCCGCGCCGGTGCAATGACCGGGAAGCTGAGAGGGGAGGGAAGGGGTCACACACATGGCCGGGAAGCAGAGGGGTGTAGGTGGGGTGAAACTGAAGGGAGCGACAATCTACTGCTGCCTGCACGCTGTTAAAAAGTTACCACGCAAACTGATACACTGTGTATCGTGGTGCTGGCAGGTAGCAGCATTGTCAAGTATTAAAGTCACGCGCAATATACCCCTCACTTCAAATGGTGTTCTTGGGTTCCGCTGTCACCTCTGGCTTGAAGTTGACCTAGGCAAAAATGTCTACTTACTGCGTCGGAAAAGGTTGTGCACCTGTACTTGGCAAATGGTACTTGCTGGCTTGAAGTTGAAAGGCACTGCTTACTGCAAATGATGGCGGGTGCTTTGGCTTGAAGTTGAAAGTCACTACTTACTGCAAATGGTGGCTTGGGTGCTTTGGCTTGAAGTTGATAGGCACTACTTACTGCAAATGGTGGTTTGGTTGCTTTGGCTTGAATTTAAAAGGCATTACTGCAAATGCACTTACTTCCTGTCTGCACTGTATATTGATTTTAGATAAAACGCTATCACTTACGGCTGTGATTTTTGGCCATCTTAGTCCCCCTCTGCTGAGCAGGTGCAGAGAATTCTTCCCATCAATGAAAAATAAAAGTGTTATTAGTGTTTAAAATTTGTTGAGAATCTCTCTCCTGTCAATCACACCATGAAAGCCACACCTTTTCTGGTGGAAGGAGGAGGGGTTATAAAACCCGGAAGTGTGGGTGTGGCTCAGTCTCTGCATGATGGGGGAGGGGGAGGTCACGGCTCTGTCTGAGCTGTGAATCAACTGAACACACTGAATGTCTACTGAACTGTGTTTGGGTGTTTTGTGTGGTTTTTTGGTGGTTTCACCCTACATGAAATGATATGAAGCTGCATTTGAATTTGGTGGCCTTACACCCTGCTTGAAATGGAATTAAACTGCACTTGAATTTGGTGGCCTTGCACCCTGCTTGAAGTGGTAATGAAACTGCACTTGAATTTGGTGGCCTTGCATCCTGCTTGAAGTGGTATGAAACTGCACTGAATTTGGTGGCCTTGGATCCAGCTTGAAGTGGTATGAAACTGCACTTGAATTCGGTGGCCTTGCACCCTGCTTGAAGTGGTAGGAAACCACACTTGAATTTGGTGGCCTTGCACCCTGCTAGAAGTGGTTGGAAACTGCACTTGAATTTGGTGGCCTTGCACCCTGCTTGAAATGGTAGGAACATGGATTAGAATTTGGTGGCCTTGCACCCTGCTTGAAAAGAAATTTCAAGGAATAGTCATGACTCAACTGCCAGCCCACCAGCCGTGAGTGAGCTGCCAGCAGATCAGGCTTGAGGGACTGAGCTGCCACCCCAAGAACCCATTCCAGCACTCCAGAAAGCCCCCCCACTGGCCACCAATATTGGAATTGGTGGAGAGGTGGAATATTGCGTCGGGGGACCAGCCCTCCACTTAGTCTAGTCTGTCTTATAATCGTCACCAATCTCCAATATTTCATGAAAGAAAATCACACTTGGTTTATCTTTTACAAATGCACATGGGTTTACTGTTAGATCATGTTTCTCCAAGTACCAATTCCATTGTCAGAGTAAGGCTTGTCGCAAATTGGAGGAACAGCATCTCATATTTAGCTTGAGCATCTTACAGCCCATTGGTATGAATATTGATTTATCTCACTTCAGGTAGCCCCGGCATTCCCTCCCTCTCTATCCCTCCCCCATCCAAGTTGCACTAGCTTCTAATTTTCACCCTACAAACAGCCAACAATGGCCTGTTTCCTTCATCATTGTTACTTTTTTTGCATATCTTTCATTCATTGTTCTTTATCTCTCCACATCACTGTCTATATCTCTTGTTCCTCTCATCCCTAATAATTCTGAAAAAGGATCTCAACCTGAAATGTTACCCATTCCTTCTCTCCAGAGATGCTGCCTAACCCGCTGAGTTACTCCAGCAATTTGCATCTATCTTCATACCGAGAGAATCTTGGCTTAAAACTTTAGGTATGTCTTGTTCCACCAGAAAGACAGATTCATTAGAGATGGTAGACAGTGGAATATGGGCAGGAAGTACCATCGCATGGAGTCCTCAGGGTTGAGTGTAATACCCAGGAAACTTCACTGTATCATATTATGGCCAAGAATGTATTAATCCGTATCTGCTCCAGCTTTAGAATCTTTCTCCTTGTCTCGGTTTCTCCTGTGACATATCATTATTAACTGTGCCTTCATCTGTCATGGGTTTAGTTTTTTAGTTTAGTTTATTATTGTCATGTACACTGAGGTACAGTGAAAAGCTTTTTTATTACATGTTATCCAGTCAGCGAGAAGGCTATACATGATTACAGTCAATCTGTCCACAGTGTAGATACAGGATAAAGGGAATAATGTATAAAGCAAGATAAAATCCAGTAAAGTCTGATTAAAGATAGTCCAGGGGATTCCAATGAGATAGATGGTAAATCAGGACCACAATCTAGTTGGTGAGAGGATGGTTCAGTTGCCTGATAACAGATGGGAAGAAACTGAAGATATGCGTTTTCACACTTCTGTACCTCTTGCCTGATGGGAGAGGTGAATAGAGGGAGCGACCTGGGTGATACACATCCTTGATTATGCTGGTGGCCTTGCCAAGGCAGCATGATGTGTAGATGGAGTCGATAGAAGGGAGGTAGATTTGACGATGGTCTGGGCTACGTCCACAACTCTGCAATTTCTTGCGGTCTTAGATGGAACTGTTCCCATGCAGTGATTCATCCTGACAAAATGCTTTATTCGGCACGTCTGTAGAAGTTGGTGAGAGTTGTTGGGGACATGCCAAACTTCCTAAGTCTTCACAGGAAGTAGAGGCATTGTATCCTCATGCCTTTATTTGGTTCAGATTAATTTTTTATCTGGAAACAATTATGATGGGTTCCAAGATAGTCATAGAGTCAGAGTCATACAGCATGGAAACAGGCTCTTCAGGCCAATTTCCCCACTTTGAGCAACGTGCCCCATCTAAACTTGTCCCATCTGTCTGTGTTATCCCCATATCTCTCCAAACGTATCATATCCATGTATTCATGGACATGTAAGTTGTCTGGTATCATGAAAAGCATTCATCTTTTTACATTCATTTAATGTATGTGGGCTTTGCAGGCTGAACAACTTTTTAATTGCCCTTCCTTAATTGCCCTTGAGAAGGTGGTAGATGCCTTCATGAATTGCTGTCATCCTGGAGGAGTTCCCGGATTTTGACCCAATTTAAACAGGTTATTGTTGTTGAACAGGGTCCTGTAGTTCTCTAATGAGATGTTAACCCAGTTCAATCAGTGAGGTGAAATACAATCCAATAGTTAATAAAGAGCAGGTCTAAAGGGCAGCAATTTTCTCTGCCCTGAAAATGCAACCATGTAAGATTTTAATTTCTTGGGCCTATTCTTGGGCCATTCCTGGCTTTTAACTCGTTCTAGATCCTACTTTTAGAAAATAAATATGAGATATCTCGGTACGGTTGACGTAAGTTGTGTATTTTCAATTTAACTAATAGAAATGGTGGTAAATTATTGGACAACCCAGCACGGACAAGTTGGGCCAAAGGTTCTGTTTTCATGCTGTAGCTCTGTGACTCTAGCTGATTGGTTTGTTGAACCACATGACTGTGGATCTGGAGTCGAGGTGAAGCTTGCATAGGGATGACAGATGTTTTTTTCTGAAAGAATCTGTGTGAACACTCTGTTTTATTTTACAATAATAAAAAAAATTCTGCTCAGCATTACAGGTTTGTTTTTAAATTCCAGATGTATTTAATTAACGGAATTTAAAGTTCTTTTGTAGCCTTTCGATATGAAATATTGCTTGAAGCATCTCACATTTGCACAAAGGATTGTCAACATCAGAAATAGTCAAATATCTGTTATCATTGAATTTGACAATCAGGGATACTCTGGTCAGAGAGATTGCTAAATCATTGTTTCTGATCTGTCTGTACAGACAGTTAGAATTTGAAAATGGATTGTCATCGATATTGATTGATTTTTTTAAAAAAATAAATAAAAATCTGCTGCTGCTGTGCTCTGCACTACCCTCAAAACAAAAGCTTTTGGTTTTGCCTAATAGATGAAGACCTCATATTGAGGCCATTTCACTACATTCACCCCCGAAACCTGAATCCCATTCAGAAATTGACCTTCGTGCTGGGTGTGGTCAAAAATAGATAACATTTGAAATCAGAAATTAGCAGGAATATTATGAATCATGTTGGTTGCTGTGGTGATGCACCATGGCACATATTGTACAAGTAAAGACAGCAGTATACTTGCCAATGGAGCAGAGCAGCACGGTTAGTCATTTTTCACAGGTCGCTATAATTGCCTTGTGACATACACAAGGCTCAGTTAATGGCTTAGACACGTAAAAGAGAAAGTATTACACCAGCACCTAGGTGGTAAGTGCACAATCTATTCTTGAACCTGACAAGGCTCATCCGGCGACGGATCACACTCCTACCCTTACTATTAAAGGAAGACCTGCACTTGCCATTGTGCAATCAGTGCACTGTCATTTATATGCTTCACATTGCAGTACAGATTGCTGGTTTCAGATGTCTCTCCGTGTTGAGAACGGAAACTGAAATTATGTTCTCCTCCACTCTGTCCCACAGATTGTTCTTCTTAAATGGTTTGAAATTGTACTTTGTGATGAAAGCTTTAAAGTATTCATTGCAGCCATTTCCTCAGACATATGCTCTCTATTTTCAATGCCATTTTCTGAACCTCAGCAACATTTCCTTCCTACATCCATACTGCTCTCTCAGCCAAAATCTAAATCCAAGCATTTAGCACCTTAAGGTTGAATATTTTGAACACCCTGCAACTTAGCTGCTACTCTTCATTACTACAATTCGCTCTAACGTCGTTCTGGTATATGGGTGTTGTGGGCTGAAGGGACTGGTTTCCAGAGGGTTAGTAACATTGTAGCCAGAATGGATTATTGGGCTGGCGGCTCAGTCACTCAAGCCTGTTGTGCTGGTAGCTCACTCACTCACGGCTGGTGGGTTGGCAGTTGACTCACGCTATTCGTTGAAATTCCATTTCAAGCAAGGTGCAAGGCCACCAAATTCAAGTACAGTTTCTTGCCACTTCATGCAGGGTGTAAGGCCACCAAATTCAAGGGCAGTTTCATACCATTTCAAGCAGGGTGCAAGGCCACTAAAGACAGTGAGTTGTGACCTCTCCCTCCTCCATCTTACAGAGACTGAGCCACGCCCACACTTCTAGGTATTATAGTCCCTCCCCCTGCCACCAGAAGGGACATGGCCTTCATGGTGTGATAGACAGGAGAGAGAATCTCAACATTTTTTAAACAGTAATAATTCTTTTATTTTTTGTCAATGAGAAAAATCCTCGGCACCTGATGAGTGGAGAGGGACTCTTGAGTAAGATGTCCAAAAATCACAGCCGTAACTTTTTTTCTAAAAATCAATATAAAGCGCAAACAGGAAGCGGTCGAGATTAGACTTTTAATTATATAGAAGGCAAGGCAACTTTAATTAGGCAAGGCAACTTTAATTAGGCAAGGCAACTTTAATTTGGCAAGGCAACTTTAATTAGGCAAGGCAACTTTAATTAGGCAACACAGCTTTAGCATTTCCAAACCAAAGACGATACAGCTTTAGCATTTCCAAATCAAAGGCAACACAGCTTTAGCATTTCCAAATTATATTTTCAAATCACATTATGGGCACTGACACGTCAGTAAAACCACTCACAGTTTAGTAGGCATGTGTTCTGTGTTATTCACAGCTCAGATTGAGAGACATGACCCTCTCGCTCCCCCCATCTTGCAGAGACTGACTGAGGCACTCACCACTTCCGGGTTTTATAGTCCCTCCAGAAGGGACGCGGCCTTCAGGAGAGAGAATCTCAACATTTTTAAAACACTAATAACTCTTTTATTTTTTATCAATGGGAAAAATCCTCTTGCCCTGCGCAGCGGAGAAGGACTCTGAGTAAGATGGCCAAAAATCACAGCCGTAAGTGGCAGCGTTTTTTCTAAAATCAATATACAGAACACCAGGAAGAGGTCAAGATCAGACTTTTAGTAATATAGATAGTACATTTAGAGGTAGGGTCCACAACATAGAAAGAGGGAATATTTTAGTTCCAATTCTTAAAGGATACCAAACATGAAAACATGGATCATTCAATCAAAAGTTGTCAATTTCTGGTTATTTTTCCAATTTTCTTGTAGAATATGAGGTCCAGTGGCAGAGGAATGTGTTGCTCCTAAGTTCAGGAATTTGAACACAAAAAGCTAGAGTAACTCAGCAGGACAGGCAGCGTCTCTGGAGAAAAGGAATGGGTGACGTTTCGGGCCGAGACCCTTCTTCAGATTCGTTAGGGTTAAGCTAAACGAGAGGTATAGACAATGTTGTAGATAGATAAAGAACAATAAATGAAAGATCTGCAAAAAAGTAATGATAAAGGAAACAGCCCATTGTTAGCTGTTTGTTGAGTAAAAATGAGAAGCTGGTGTGACTTGGGTGAGGGAGGGATAGAGAGATAGGGAATGCCAGGACGACCTGAAGTTAGAGAAAACAATATTCATACCACTGGGCGGTATGCTGCCCAAGTTCCTCCAATTTGCATTTAGCCTCATTCTGACGGTGGAGCAGACCTAGGACAGAAAGGTCTGAGTGGGAATGGGAAGGGGAATTAAAATGTTTAGCAAAGATGGGATCAGGAATGTTCAGGCGAGCAACTGGTAGATCAGATAGGTTCAGGCGAGATGTGTTTGGTGGGATTCAATGGTTGAGGCAGAGCTATAGTCAATAAATATGTACCCGATGTAGGTGTCCTTGTTATCTTCATATTCCAGCATTGAGTGTACGGGCAGGGAGATGTTATCAGGTTGCTAACATTTCAGTTGAACTAAGGAATGTAAGTTGAAGTGAAAGTGAACAAACAAAGTGGATGTCCATGATAGAGTGCAGTCCCAGGAGAGAATGAATGACACAAATATTTATGATGATGATGCCAGGATTTGAGGGTCTAAGTTACAGGAAGAGGTTGGACAGGCTGAGGCTTTATTCATTTGAGCACACGAGACTGAGGAGTGATTTTATCAAGCTGTAGAAAATGATTGATGGCATTTCCAAGGGTTGGAGAATTGGGGAATCAAGATCTGGAGGGATAATTTAAGGGGATAGATTTAAGGGGAAATATTCACTAGGAACATGAAGGAAATGTGTTCACACAGAAATGTTGTGCATATAGAACAAGCTACCAGAGGAGGTGGTTGAGGCATGCACTATAACAACATTTAAAGGTAATTTGGGCAGATAAGTGGATAGGAAAGGTTTAGAGGGATATGAGTAAAACATGGGCAAATGGGACTGGTATAGATGGGCATTTTGAACAGCATGGATGAGTTGGGCCAAAGGGTCTGTGTCTATGTTATTTTATTCTTTGATTATAATCGTTGATTGTGCAGCTGAGATAATGTGGTGAAATGATATTAAGTCATGCATTATCTTTAAATTTTAATAGAAACTGAAAAGGCTGGTGATCTGAAACTGATGAATTCAATGCTACATCCTAGGCTTCAATATGGTTAGTTGGAGGATGATGAGGTGTTCTTCAAACTTATTGTCAACTTTGTGGAAAATTTAAAAGAGACAAATGAGATGATTTATCTATCTATCTATCTATCTATCTATCTATCTATCTATCTATCTATCTATCTATCTATCTATCTATCTATCTATCTATCTATCTATCTATCTATCTATCTATCTATCTATCTATTCTTGACCACTTCTTGTTTGTGCTGTATTTTGATTTTAGAACAAAAGCTACTACTTACGGCTGTGATTTTTGTCCATCTTACTCAGAGTCCCCCTCCGCTCATCAGGTGCAGAGGATTTTTCCCATTGAAAAATAAAATACTTATTAATGTTTAAACATGTTGAGATTCTCTCTTTTGTCAATCACGCCATGAAGGCCACGCTCCTTCCGGTGGGAGGTGGGAGGGACTATAAAACCCGGAAGTGTGGACGTGGCTCAGTCGCTGCAAGATGGGGGAGGGAGAGGCCATGGCTCTCAGTCTGAGCTGTGAATCAACAGAACATTGAACATATGTCTACTAAACTGTGAGTGTGGTTTTATGTGGTTTATTTGAAAGGAATAAATGTTTTATGTGCCCTTTAACTGTGCCTTTTAACTGTGCCTTTTAACTGTGCCTTTTAACTGTGCCTTTTAACTGTGCGTCTTAACTGTGCCTTTTAACTGTGCCTTTAAAATATGCCTTTAAACTGTGCCTTCAAACTGTGCCTTCAAACGGTACCTTTAAATGATGCCTTTAAACTATGCCTTTAAACTGTGCCTTTAAGCTGTGCCTTTAAGCTGTGCCTTTAAACTGTGTGGCAAATTGAAATGTGTGGCTAATTGAAACGTGTGGCTAATTGAAAATGTGCGGCTAATTGAAAATGTGTGGCTATTGAAAATGTGAGGCTATTGAAAAAGTGTGGCTATTGAAAATGTGTGGCTATGGAAAAATGGTGGCTATTGAAAAAGGGTGGCTATTGAAAAAATGTGGCTATTGAAAAAGTGTGGCTATTGAAATGTGTGGCTACTGAATTGTGTGGCCATTGAATTGTGTGGCTATTGAATTTGCAAATGTGTGCCTTTTGCAACTGCGTGGCTATTGCAACTGCCTGCCTTTTGCACCTGCGCGCCTTTTGTAACTGCCGCCTTTTGCAACTCCGCATCTTTTGTAACTGCGCACCTTTTGAAACTGTGTGGCTTTTGCAGCTGCGCGGCATTTGCAACTGCGGCTTTGGCAGGAATAAATGTTTTATTAGGTGCGACTGTGTTTACTGCTAAAATCCCGCTCATTTTGTGATTTCCGCTTAGTGGACAGGTCACGCTGATTGCATAATTTCCGGTTAGTGCAGAGGTCATGCTGAATGCGCAAGTGTTGCTGACTGCAGAAAGCCCTAAGTGGAGACGCCGCGCTCAGCCGTTTGAGTATTCAAAAAAGTTTAACACCATATGTATGGTGTGTGTAAGTGTGTGTGTCTTTGTGTTTATGTGTGTGAGTGTGTATTTGTGTGAGTGAGTGTGTGTCTGTGTGTCTTTGTGAGTGTGTGAGTGAATGTGTGCGTGTGTCTGTGTGTATCTGTGTATGTGTGTCTGTCTGTGCATGTGTCTGTCTGTGTGTGTGTCTGTGCGTGTGTCTGTCTGTGCGTGTGTATGTCTGTGTGTGTCTGTCTGTCTATGTGTCTGTCTGTGTGAGTGGCTGTGTGTGAGTGTCTGTGTGTGTGTGAGTGTCTGTGTGTGTGTGAGTGTCTGTGTGTGTGTCTGTGTGTGTGTGAGTGTCTGTCTGTGTGTCTCTGTGTGTCTATCTGTGTGTCTGTCTGTCTGTGTGTCTGTCTGTGTCTGTGAGTGTGTGTTTGTGTGAGTGTGTGTGTCTGTCTGTGTGAGTGTGTGAGTGTCTGTGTGAGTGTGTTAGTGTGTGTACGTGTTTGTGAATGTGTGTGTGTCTTTGTGTTTGTGTGTATGTGTGAGTGAGTGTGCCTTTGTGTGTGTGAGTGTATGTGTCTGTGTCTGTGTGTGTGAGCGTCTGTGTGTGTGTGACTGTCTGTGTGTGTGAGAGTGTATGTGTGTGCACTCTGCTTGAAATGCTGTGAAATTGGAATTGCTGGCCTGCACTCCACTTGGAGTGCTGTGAGGTTGGAATTTCTGCCTGCTCTCTGCTTGGAGTGCTGTGAGGTTGGACTTCCTGCCTGCACTCTGCTTGGAGTGCTGTGAGGTTGGACTTGCTGCCTACACTCTGCTTGGAGTGCTGTGATGTTGGGCTTGCCGCCTGCACACTGCTTGGAGTGCTGTGACGTTGGACTTGCTTCATTTTTTTTGAGCTTTAAGAAAAAGGTAGAAGTAAGGAAAGTAAAGAAAGTGCAAGAGAGTCGTGAAGTGCAAGAGTGTTGGGAAAAGAAAGCCCCTTAGGAAAGAAGTTAGAGAAGGAAGTAAAGTGAGAAAATAGACCCTAGAAAAGAAAGAAAGAGAAAATAGAAACAATCGCTCTATTATAACATTAAACTCCGCAGAAAGGGGACTACCAACCAAGTCTGTTTTTGTTGTTTTACCTCCCGTTACCAGGTCCTGATACCACTTATTTATATATTTGGTTTTTTTTTTAATTACTATTGCACCTCATACTTGTAATAGGTCCAGAAACATAGACCACGTCTTTTGGAATTGGTCTGCTTTACCTGCTAGGAGGAATCTCATCTCTTCCAGATGTAATGTTTCAAACATATTTGATATCCACATTTTTATTGTTGGTGTCGGCGCATTTTTCCAGAATTTAAGTATAAGCTTTTTTCCCATTATTAGCCCGTAATTAAATAAATTCTTCTGAAACACGTTTAATTCAGGGTTACCTTCCGATATTCCGAAGATAATCCATTCTGGTTTTGGTACCAGTTTTATTTTGATCAATTTTGAAAAAATATCAAATATTTCATACCAGAATTTTTGGATTTTTGTACAAAAAACAAAAGAGTGCGCTATGGTAGCTTCTTGACACAGGCATTTATCACAGATTGGTGAAACATTAGGGAAGATTTTATTTAATTTAGTTTTTGAATAATATAATCTATGTAATGTTTTAAATTGGATGAGCGTATGTCGTACGTTGATCGAACATTTATGCACCTGTAGTAAATGATTATCCCAGGTCTCTTTTGAGATTTTTATAGCTAATTCTTGTTCCCAATCTTTTCTAATTCCATCTGTTGTGGGTATTTCTATGTTTAAAATGATATTATATAGGTACGATATTAAATTAGCTGATTCCGCCTTGGTCTTCATTGCTTCATCCAATAAGTCGGAAGGCATATTATGATAGTCTTTTGTGTGTTTTTTTCAGATAATCACAAATTTGAAGATATTTAAAATATTGGTTATTTTTCAAATTATATTTCAGTTGTAGTTGTTGAAATGATAGTAAATTCCCCAATTCATACAGATCTTCGAGCGTTTTAATTCCCATTCTTTCCCATTGTATAAATGATTTGTCTATGATTGATGGTTTAAACGATGGATTATTGACTATTGGTATTAAAAGAGATAGGTTTCTTAATTTTAAATTCTGTTTTATTTGTTTCCATGTTCTTATTGTGTTATGTATAATTGGATTTTTATTATAATTTTTATTATTCAAATTTATTGGTGAGAGGATGGTCGCTCCTATATTACTCGGGGAGCAGTCCCCTTTTTCCATTACCATCCAGTCCGCCTGCTGTGCAGAATTGTCCAGCAGGTGAATCATATTTTTAATATTTACTGCCCAATTATAATACATAAAATTAGGGAGCGCTAGACCCCCCAGCTCTTTTCGTTTATTAAGGTGTGCTATTTGTATTCTATGGGATTTATAATCCCATATAAAATTTGTAATGTCTGAGTCCAATTTTTTTTTAAACTTTTTTGGGAGATATATAGGTATTGATTGAAATAGGTATAGAATTTGTGGTAAGAAAACCATTTTAATAGCATTTATTCTGCCTATTAAGGACATCGGAAGTGTTTTCCAGAATTTAATCAGATTATTCAATTTCTTGAGTAAGGGATTATAATTGGCTTTAAACATATCCTGGTAATTTCTAGTAATTTCAATTCCCAAATATTTGAATTTTTCTGTAGCTATTTTAAAGGGAAATTTCCGAAGATGTGTTGAGTCTTTTGGTTTTATCGACATAATTTCACTTTTGTTCCAATTTATTCTATATCCCGAAAAGGATCCAAAGTCCTCAATTAAATTTAATATGTTTGGTATACTAATTTGTGGTTTTTGTGATGTACAGTAGTACATCATCGGCATATAGGGATATTTTATTCTTTGAGTATTTTGTATTATAACCATAAATATCCGGATGTGTTCTTATTTTTTCAGCAAGGGGTTCAATTACCAAAGCAAATAACAGCGGTGATAATGAGCATCCTTGTCTATTGCCCCTTGATAGTTCAAATTTCGAGGATAAAATATTATTAGTTAATATTCTAGCCGTAGGTTTGTTATATAATAGTTTTATCCATGCGATAAAGTTTTCTCCCAATTGGAATTTTTGCAATACTTTAATCATATAATCCCATTCTACTTGATCAAAAGCTTTTTCTGCGTCCAGTGAGATAATAGATAACTCTTGGTCGTGAGATTTATGTGAGTGCATTATGTTAAGCAAACGTCTCAAATTATTGAATGAGTGTCTCTTAGGTATAAATCCTGTTTGATCTCCATTTATTAAATCTACTAACGTACCTGCTTAGTCTACTGGCTAGTGTTTTCGCTATTATTTTTTGATCCGTATTTAACAAAGCAATAGCTCTATATGAGCCTGGTTCTTCTATGTTTTTATCTTTTTTAAGTATTAATGTGATCGTTGATTCTGCTAATGTTTCGGGTAAGCTTTGCTCTTTAAAAGCGTATGTATACATTTTCTGTAATCGTGGGGTAACTATATCGTAAAAGGCTTTATAGAATTCACTACTGAATCCGTCTGGTCCTGGTGTTTTGCCATTCTTTAGTGTTTTTATTGTGTCTTCTATCTCCTTAGAAGTAATTGTTGCTCCCAGTTCCTCTTGTTCCCTCAATTCTAATTTTGGGAGGTTACAATTTTCCAGAAATTCTGAAACTTTATTATTATCTATTGACGTTTTAGATGTATATAGATTTTCGTAAAATTGAGCAAATCTTTTATTGATATCCTTGGGTAATGTTAATAATTCCCCACTATCTGATTTAATCTTTAGTATTGCATTCTCTTTTTCCCGTTTTTTCAACTGGCGTGCTAAGAGTTTGTGGGGTTTGTCCCCGAATTCAAAGTGTTCTTGTTTTGTAACTTGGAATAATGTTATAACTTTCTCTGACAATAATTTATTCAGCTTGAATTTCAATAATAGGATTTTATTATGTTTATCCATAGTTGGATCTTTAGCATTATCTGTATCTAATTGTTTTATTTGTTCTTCTAAATGTCTTTGTTCTTTCTTATTCTTTTTATTTTGATAAGCTTGAAATGAAATAATGACTCCTCTAATAAATGCTTTAAAGGATTCCCATAATAGCGTGGGGGATATATCTGGTGTATCATTTATCTCAAAGAATAAGTCCATCTGTTTTTTTAGATATATACTCCCTTGTGGGTCTTTTAAAAGTTGCGAATTAAACCTCCAGAACGATTTATTCATAGACATTCCTTCTAATTTTAAAACAAAGGTTAAAGGAGAGTGATCTGAAATCGCATTAATGTGGTATTTAGGATTCATAGTGTGTGTAATTAATTTTGTATCCACAAGAAAAAAGTCTATCCGTGAATATGTTTTATGCACCGTTGAATAGAACGAGTAGTCCCTTCCCGTCGGATTTGCAATCCTCCATACATCTGCTATATTTGTGTTTTCCATATATGTATGTAAGAGTTCACTGGTTTTAGATTTCATATTACCTTTTTGTTTTTGCATCGATTTATCTAAATAAGGGTCTAAAACACAGTTGAAGTCTCCTCCAATTATAACATTTTGATAATTAAATTCTGCAATTATATTCAGAATTTTATTAAAAAATTGAGGGTTATCAAAGTTGGGCGCATATATATTTACCAGCGTAATTGGCGTATTATTGATCTCTCCTGCTACTATAAGATATCTCCCTTCCTTATCTGAAATAGTATTCTTTGATTTAAATGGAATTCCTTTACGGATAATAATTGCAGTACCTCTAGATTTAGAAGTGAATGAAGAGTGAAATGTTTGGCCTATCCAGTTAGCCCTCAATCTCGTCTGATCTTGATGTTTAAGATGCGTTTCCTGTAGGAACGAAATGTCCGTGTTGTATGCTTTCAACTGAGCTAGTATCTTGCCCCTTTTAATAGGTTCATTAATACCCCTTATATTCCAACTACATAGTGTGACTCCTCCCATTTTCCTTTGATTGTCGTCATACATTTTTACCAATTTTAATGACCTTACTTATTATGGTGCATCCATACCTCAGGACTCTGGTTATTTTGGAAGCATTTATATTATAGACTTTCTTGGTAGTTCCCCTCTGCGATTGTCCTTGAAAAAAAAACACATAAATGTGACATATTGTGATAAAAAAAAAAAGTATATAGAATAAATGTACGGTGTCTGGATTTCCGACACCGTAGTGAGTGGCCCACTCGTCTGTGGGATACGACATCAATATTGCTTCCGGCGTAGCTGTTATGAGGTTAGCCCCGCTGACTTTATTACTCATAACCTAGGGGGTAGGTATCGTTTCCAAATCAGTTCTATTTCACCCCATTGCAGTATATATATATATATATATATATGTTTCATTCCGACTTATCAAATCTAATCAAGTATTCAGTTACATATATTTCTCTCTCTTTATCTCTTAACTATTTGTAATTGGTTTTAGTATTGTTAAAAGTGAGCTGTTCGTTGAAAGGGTTAACCAGAGTCAGGCTCCTGGAATTAAGCCAGGTGCCCGAGTCTCTTCCCCTTTTCACTCGAGCTTCGTTTTTTGTTAGTTTACATTGTTGTCTGATGTATAACACATATTAATCAATATCAGTTTATGTATTAGTATTGTTAGTTATTAATTACTAATAAGTTTCTATACGTTGTTAGAGTCCCTAAGAATATATAAGCAATGTAATGTTTTTCACTCTCTCTCAGCTTCAGCAGATCTGCATTCTTCTGTTATCAATGTTTCCTGGTTTGAGCATCGCATGTCCTTGAATTAAATTCGAGAGAAGATTATAATGTGTCTAGACAAGTCTCGTGTGGAAAATCTGTTGCGAATAGTCATTTTTAAAGCTTGGAGTTATTTACTTTTTTCACTTTTCTACTAATATTCTTGTTGGGGGAATAAGCACATTAATTAGTTCATGACGTCTGGTGATCAATCTTCTTTTGTTGCTGCCTTAGCCACGATTTCTTGAGCGTATTTAAGGGATTCTACCGTGTTAGTGAATGTTTTTGAGATTCCCTTGAAAGTGATACGCATCCTAGCCGGATAAAACACTCCACATATGACGCCCTTGACACCGTAGAGAGCTTCTCTGGTCTGTGAGAACTTTCTTCTCTTTTGCACAATCTCATAAGGGTAGTCCCGTAGAAGTTTAATAGAATCATTTCCATACATCATCTTCTCTCCGTGTTTAATTTTTTTCATCAGCGCTTCCACTGTTGGGATATCCCGAAGTTTGACTATAATCTGTCGTGGGTAGGCTTGTTCTCCTTGAAATCTTGGTTTAAATCTAGGTAGTCGATGTGCTTCTTCAATTACTGGTGCCTCAGGTAAATTGAGTACATGTTTGATTAAATTGGCAGTGAACTCACGAGCGTTTTCCCCCTCAGCTCCCTCTTTCACTCCACGTATTCGTATATTTTGACGTCTTGAGCGAGCTTCTAGTTCAACACATTTATCAGATACTTTTGTAAATTGGCTCTTGAGGCTGTCTAATTCTAACTTCATTGCCTCCATTTCTCCAGCCATCTCTTCCACAACAGCTTCCAAATCTTTCACTGCAATTGCATTTGCGGAAATAGTTTCATGCACAGCCTCAAACATCTTTGTGGACTCTTCTGCCACCTTAGTAATTTTCCCCGTTAGCTCTTCTTGCACATCATCAACTTTTTTTTGCAGAGCACCAATGCCCGCGAGTATTTTTTCATTACCAGCAATCAAGTTTAAATTTCCAGCTTTCACATCATCTTTCAAATCTCTTACCGAGTTCCTTAATTCCTCCATTTCAGTTTTCTCTTTTGTGATCAACTCAGTCTTAGATCGTGTAGTCATTCCAGAATCCACTCCAGAGGTTAGTTTTGCAGTTTCTTGATGTTCCTGAGTCTTCAGCAGTTGTTTTGTCACTTTCCTCTGTGGGCTCTGACCTGAAGATGTGTTTTTCATTTAAAGTGATTTTCCCTCCGTTAAATCCACGGCGCTTACTGATGACGTCATCAGCACCGCGACATGAAACTCCGGTAAGTCTTTAAAATCGGTCCCGACCTCCAGACCCGATTTTAACGCGAAAAATCGCGATTTTTTCAGCGGAGCTAGAATATCCACACAAGGATAGACTTTCCTCCTTCTTTGCTGTGATCTGTAAAAAATGATGAAAATGCCTAAAAATGATCGTCCACCCTCTCCCCCTTCTCTCTCACAGAGTCTGTCATCTGTTTTCGGCAGAATGTTTGGCAGTTTCTTAGCTGCCCACCCACAAGGCCTGATTTACTGAGCCGCCATTCCACCAGGCCTGAGTTACTGAGCTGCCAGGCCTGAGTGACTGAGCTGCCAGGCCTGAGTGACTGAGCTGCCAGGCCTGAGTGACTGAGCTGCCAATCCTGAGTGACTGAGCTGTCAGCCCAAGAATCTATTCATCAGCCCACAATGTCCATACTTGCCCTATGGAAATCAGTCCCTTTGGCCCACAACACCTATACTAGTGCTACAGAAAACCACCCCCCCCCTCACTGGCCAGCAATATTGGAATTGATGGAGAGGTGGAATATTGCATTGGGGGACCAGCCCTCCTGTGTGATGCTGGGATCCAATGGGTCCCACTTAGTCTAGTCCATAACTAAAGCTCTGATCTTGTTATCTTCCGGTTTGCGCAGGATGCTTACACACCTATCAGCCCTCGATAGCCCCACTGAGGCCGTCCCCCTCTGCCAGCTGCAGGATGCTTCCCCCACCTGCACCGGCCCCCCGACAGCCCCGCCTGAAGGCGTCTCCCTCCCCAGTCTGTAGGACGCTCCCACTCCAACCAGCTCTTTACAGCCCCCGGCTGAAGCCGTTCCTCCGCTGGCTATAGGACGCTCCTCCCTATAGCCCCTGCCTGAAGCAGTCCCCCTCCATAGGCTGCAGGATGCGCTCCCACAGCCCCTGACAGCCCCCTTCTGAAGCTGTGCCCCACCCCCCACTGTGGGACACTCCCCCCACAACTGGTCCCTGCCTGGAGCCATCCCATCTCCAGCTGCAGAATGCTCCCCCCCCCCCCCACCCCCGACAGCCCCTGGCTAAAGTCATCCTGCCCCCGCAGCTGTAGGATGCTACCATCCTCCCCGGCCCCCAACAGCCCCCTCCTGAAGCCCCTTTCCCCGATGCTGGACGTGCCCCATCCACTGGGACCCACCTGCAGCAGTCCCGTCCCCTAGCTGCAGGATACTACCCACTAGCCCCACTGGAAGCCAGTGGAGAGCGGCAGTGGAAGACCATGACAACGATAGCTTATGACAGCGGTAAGCCGTGACAGTGCTATACAGCGGCAGTGGTTGGCCACGGCAGCGATAGGCCACTGCAGTGGCAGGGGTAGGCAGTGACAGGGTTAGGCAGTGGCAGGGTTAGGCAGTGGCAGGCTATGGTGATAGTAGGCCACAGCAGAGCTCCCCCTTGCCCACTGGCCCCCAACAGGCCCCACCTGATACCGTCCCGCATCTGGCTGCAGAAGGCAATAAGAGACTCAACAAGAAAGAATGGACAGAATAAATCTCATCTTTAACATTTAAATTGTTGTTATATTTTATGATGTATTCACATTTTAAGCTGTAATAAATCCATTTTCCACTTGCCGTGCCTGTCAGCTGTGCCTGCACAGTAATACCTGCGTGTTCTACATCACAATGGGAACCCAATGGGCGGGAATGGCTGCGCAGCCAGAGAGCTGTGAAGAGTGGATGGCGGGAAATTGAGACGGAGTGGAGTGAATGCAGGATGCTTCCCCCACCCCCATTGGCCCCCAACAGCCCCTGCCTGATGCCGCCCCTCCCCCGACTGCAGGACGTTCTCCCCCTCCACCAGCCCCAGACAGTCCCGCCTGAAGCGGTCACCGTGACCAGGCTGCAGGATGCTGCCAACCCCACTGGCCCTCCACAGCCTCCGCATGAGGCCGTCCCCCTCCCCATTACAGGATGCTACCCCCCACTGGCCCCCGCCTGAAGCCGTCCAGTCCCCAGCTACAGGATGCTCCCCCCACACCCCAACAGCCCTCACCTGAAGCTGTCCTCGCCCCCAGCTGTAGGATGCTCCCCCCACTGAACCCCCGACAGCCTGCTCCTGAAACCATCCCCCTCCCCCACTGCAGGATGCTACCCTCCTCCATGGCTCCCGCCAGAAACTTTCCTGTCAGTTAGAGCCGCTAATAATGGATGAGGGAGGTTTGAGGGGGTATGGAGTGAGTGCGTGGGGGGGGAGGGGGGGGGATCAGGGGCGTTACAACAGGAACCCGTCAGCCGTGCGTGCGCAGTTAGGGGCTATGGGTGGGTGGTGGAGTATTGCATTGGGAATGGGTTGAAATAAAAGTAGAAATGGGACATGCCCAGGCATGAATGAAGCTTTCAAAAAGGGGGGTAGCGTGACAGGATTACAACTTTTATATGTTAAATAATGTGCGCGCAGCACACATCACGAGCGCAAAGCTCGATGCTCGAAGTCCCTTGCGGCCGGGGTCCAGGGCCTGCTTAAGGGGCCTGGAAGCTCTGGGGTTTTAGATGGTCTCTGGGCATTCTGAGCCTTGTTTTGAAGCATTTTTGCACCAAATTTATGCCCAATATTTCAGAAATAATTTTAGTTGAGTCACGAGTAGTGAGTGGCTGGAATGGGATGATTGGGGTCATTGTTGTAAACATTTTTTTAAATCAAGAATTGAAGTTGTCCTTCTTTTAATAATCAAGTTGTACTGTTGTTAAAATGTTATGTAAAATGTTATAAAGGAGCATGCAAAAACTGCAAGTAAAATACTGTAAGTTTTTGCAGTATAGAAAACCTTTATTTAGAAAATGTTTTGTGTTTTGATTTGATTACCTGTTACTGTTCAACTGTGTTAGTGTGTGCAGTGCACCTTTAATGGTCCTTCTGACCTAACAACTTCACATCACATCAATTTCAACATGGAATAGTGATGTGAATACAACATTTAGTTCGTCTTCAATTTCCATCATGAAAATTGAAGTCAAACTAAATGGTGCATTCACATTACTACGATCGCTTTCAAACTAACCTATTTTACTGTCATACTATTATAACAAATTCTAGTTCCATGATGACTCATAAACAAGATCACAAATCACATTTTTGATTCTCAAACACCTTATGATTATGAATAATTGCAGATCTCCCTATTTTCATTGAGCATTTCTGTATTTTGGTGGCTGAAAATCAGTATTTTGATGGCTGAAAATCAGTATTTTGTTGGGGAATTCAGTATTTTTCACATGTATTTCTCACTGCCCTTCATCTCTTCCCCCCTCCTCTCCCCATCCACTCCCCACCCTCCTCTCCCCCCTCTTCCCCTCAGTCGCCAGGCCAGCAGCATCCCAAGGTGCACATGTAACCATACTGGCAGCACCCCGAGAAGCAGCAGCAGGTCGCCACAAGGAGCCTCTCAAGTGGCGGTTTGGTTAAGGCGGATTGCGGCACTCGCACTCCGACCTCGGCGGCTGCTTCCCCCGAGCCGGCTTGGGCTTGGACAATTTCTTCAAGCACTGTGGACTCGAGCCTGAGGTGATCGAGAACCTGGCCAGGGAGACGTTTGCCGCAGACGCAGCGTTCGAAAGCCTTGCCCTCAAGTTTCGCAGTGTGAGCTGCCCAGACTCGGAGAACGAGCAGCGATAGCGGCAATGAGATGCTCCAGGGGAAGAACAAGCCTCTGCCCTCTCGTTCATCGAGCACAATGCCAGGGATATCCAGTGGCTGTACGCCTGCAAGAGGGCCATGCATCCCAAAGGCAAGGCTCCCTCTGTCCTGGTGTAGAATAAAAAAATATTGCGCCCCAATTTTATTTTTTCACTCTGGATTTTATTTACACTGGAAAAAAGGGGGGTCCGACTGCACCCATCGCAGCCCTCCCCTACGGACGGCCATTATTCCTCCCCTTCTGGTTAGCCTGCCATGGCTGATATTTTACTCTGCACCTCTTTCTTGTGCTAACTTCAGATGCCTTGATTCATTTAATATTGTAAAACCTATTTATTTCTGGCTTGAATATAGTCAGCGACTACACCTCTGTTGACTTGGGCTGAGATTTGCAAAGATTGCCAAAAGAGTTGAGGACGTTTTTTAGTTATCTCGGTCTAAAATGGCCATCTCCTTATTTTGAGACTGCAATCCCTTGATCTAAACATCCCAACCAGATGAAAGATCCTGCTATCCTGTCAAGCCACATGAAAAAGGTTACATCTTTCAAGGTGAACACCCGTCATTGTTTTGCTCTCTAAAGAGAACAGTCAGTTCGCTTGATCTCTATTCATAGAACACTTACCACCCCACATCTCCACCACCACTGTCACCATTTCCCAGAATCAATCTACTGAACCTTTGCTACACTCCAATTATTGCAAGCATAGCCTTCCTTAGTTTGGGAGTTTCAACCTATTCATAATATTCCAGGAGGAAATTTACTATCTTTTTCAGAACATTGAGGTGCAATTCATCAGGAACCAGGGATTTATCAAATTTTAATTACATTAATTTTTTCAGTACATTTAATAAGATTTATTTATTTTAGCTCTGTGTCCACTATTTCTGTATTTTTCATTTCTGTGAAATCAGATAAACAATGGTTGTTTAATTTATCTGCTATTTCCCAATCCCCCTATGCAATTTCTTCTGCCTCAGTCTGTTAATGACCCACATTAACTTTTACTAATCTTTTCCTTTTCACATATCTATTATGATCCATTTTGATATTTCTTGCTTGATTACTCTCATTCTCTACTTATTCTTGCCCATTCCTCAGGCTTATTACTTTAAAAAAATTATTATATGTCCTTCTTTGGTTTACTGCTATTTTTTATGTGAGATACATATGTACCATATCTTCTGTGTGACTTTGTGTCATAATAGGTTATATATTTGTTGAACACTACCTCTCTAGGGGCGCTGCACTGGCAGCAGCCTTTACTTACTGTTATTTCAATCTTTTAAAAAAAAATTTAGTTAGGCTAAAGTTTGTTTTAGGGGGAAAGTTTAACTTTTCTATGTGGGGGAGGGAGGCAGAGTAAGGGGGAAACCGTTTCCCAGTCTCTTCCTGACGGGGACATGACTATCTCTCTGAGTCGTGTCCTCGCCCCCCACCTAGCGGCCTACCAGCTGGATCGGAGCGTCCTTTCCTGCTGGGGACCGAGTACCGGACCAGGGCTGCTACAGCAGCGGCGCAGCGCTGGAGTCACCGCGGAGCGGGCGATGCCTACCTGGGTCGCCGTTTAGAGCTCCGGAGCATTGGGCCACTGCTCCAACATCATGGAGCTGCAGTTTGGGAGAGCTTCCAACGCGGGCGGCGCTGTCCGCCATTACGGAGTCCTGGGGCACCTTGCAGAGGGTCTGTAGCAGCAGTCTCCACCCGGTGCGGCCTATGGACTTTGGAAGCCGCCGACTCCGGTAGGAGGGTGCTAACTCTGGTGTCCATGCCTCTGAGGACGTTCCACAGCCCCGACGTCGGACTTGTATCACACCGGCGAGCGGTCCTGGACATCGGGCCGCTTGTAGCTGCAACTGCGGAGGGCTCGGGGAGGCCCCGACCATGGGGAACATTGGAGGAAGAGACTGACTTTGGTGCCTTCCCACACAGTGGGAAACTCTGATTCTGCTGTGTAGGGATGTTTTATGTCAAATTCTACAGTGTGTTGTGTTCTTTATTTTTATTGTATGGCTGTATGGGAATTTCATTTCACTGTGCCATCTGGCACATGTGACAATTAAATGTATCTTGTATCTTGTATCTTAATCATTCAAAAGTTAGCTTTTGCTTGTTTACCAATATATATTTTAATGTAGCTTTCTAGACTACCCAATCAACTCAAAATCGAGCATAATTTGTCATGTGCAACCTTAACATTGGCTTGGTTAGTATGTAGACTTCTAACAAGATGGTTGAAGACAATTCCCTTTGCCGATAATGGAGATGGCACTTAATGAACAGATATTCCTAACCAGGGGAGCAGAGCATAGATCTGTCACGTCAGTGCACCACAGAACATAGACACAATAGATGAATAGACACCACGGCTCTTCCTCTATCCTGTCAGAATTACTGTCTAAGTTAGGATGACATTAACTTGTAGGAAAACCTGCGAGGAGTAGTGATCAGTAAATCAAATACAATTTACTGCCTTATCCTTCTTGATGGTTGTAGTCTTGTTTTGGGAAATACTATCACATACATTGGTGAATAACTGCAATGTATTTTGGGATGGCACACACTGCAGCCTCCATGTGCTACAGGTGCACAACCTTTTATCCGAAAGCCTTGGGACCAGACATTTTTCGTAATTCAGAATTTTTCAGCTTTCGGAATGGAAGATTTTTAGCGTAGATTTTAACGGCTGGCTCAGTGGTAGAGTGCTCGGCTCATTTCCGCAAGGTCGCGAGTTTGCGCCTCGATCCCGGCAGTTACTCGATCGCGAGTTTGAGTCTTCAATGTAGTTTTTTCTTGCAGAATAGGAGAGAATATGGAGGGTTAGGCTGGGATCATTCTCTGCGAGATAATCTTAGTGCGGGAGACAAGTGTAGGAGAAGTGTACTGATTGTGTGGGCAGAACCTTGGAAGTGATTGCCCACCATTCTCAAAAGCCGCTGTGTCTCCCTGTCCCTCCAACTCCAGAGGAATCCGCTCCCTGATGCGCCGCTACGGCGACAAGTGGCAGTTCGCCCACAGCCCGAGCTGCGCCCCCTCATCCGCAACCCGGGTTCCTCTGGAGTTGGAGCGGGGCTGGGCTAGAGTTGCTGCTGGCTGTGAGTCTCTGGGATCTCTGTGCTTGCAGTGGGCCTGGGGGTCGGTGTCCCGATGAGGGGGCGCAGCTCGGGCTGTGGGCGAACTGCCACTTGTCGCTGTAGCGGCGCATCGGGGAGCGGCTTCTGGTGGTCCTGACGTCTCCCAGCTCCTGTCCAGGGGGGTGGCCGGAGACGTCAGGACCAACAAGAACCCGCTCCCCGATGCGCCGCTACAGCGACAAGTGGCAGTTCGCCCACAGCCCGAGCTGCGCCCCCTCATCCGCAACCCGGGTTCCTCTGGAGTTGGAGCGGGGCTGGGCTAGAGTTGTTGCTGGCTGTGAGTCTCTGGGATCTCCGTGCTTGCAGTCGGTGTCCCGTTGGTCCTGACGTCTCCGGTCACCCCCCTGGAATGGAGCTGAGACTGGGAACTGTACCGCCCTTGCCCCCTCCCTCTGCAACTGCAAACAACCCCACAGTTCCCAGTCTCAGCTCCTGTACAGGGGGGTGGCCGGAGACGTCACAGCCCGAGCTGCGCCCCCTCATCCGCAACCTCAAGACCAAGACGCACCTTGCACACCATCAGCTTCTGTCCCTACGGGGAGCGTGTTCCTCTGGAATTGGAACGGGGCTGGGCTGCTGCTGGCTGTGGGTCTCTGGGATCTCCATGCTTGCAGTGGGCCTGGGGGCCGGTGTCCCGTTGGTCCTGACGTCTCCGGTGATTGGCACTGGCTCCGACGTGAAGACAGTGCAAAACCCCCGCGCCGGTGCAATGGGCGGGGAGCTGGAGAGGGGAGGGAAGGGATCACACACATGGCGGGGAAGCAGAGGGGTGTAGGTGGGGTGAAACTTAAGGGAGCGACAATTTGCTGCTGCCTGCCCGCTGAGTTTAAAAGTTCTCATGCAAGACTCACGATACACTGTGTATCGTGAGTCTACCGTGGGAACTTTTTAACACAGTGGGCAGGCAGCAGCAGATTGTCAATTATTAACCCTCCCGCGCAATATACCCTCACCTTCTCTTTTATGAATGGGGATTTAGTTCCCCTTTCTTCGAGGACCGACCGGAGGTTCCGCTGTCACCTCTGCGGGCCGCCCTCGGTGAACGTTTTCAAGGACCTTTCTTCAAGGACCGAAAAAATGTCGCTATTCGGAGGTTTTCGTTATTTGGATCGTCGGATAAAAGGTTGTGCACCTGTACTGATGATGGGGATGGAGATTTAGGTTAATGAGGTAGTACACCCCATGGACTGCTTTGGCTTGGATAATAATGAATTGCTTGAAAGCAGCAACAACTGCACTGAATCTGCAAGTTGAGTGTGCTCCAGCCCATTTCAGGATTTTATTTCTTTTGCCATGGTTTCTAGATCTGAGTCATTCACGGTCGACTGTATGATTGAGCTTCTGGTCATGGATGGTCTCATAGCCTTTATTGTATCCTGTCTTCTTCAATATCATGTGGAATGAATTGAATTGACTAGAAGCTGTCCTCTGTGATGCGGTAGAGATGGTGAAATCCACCAAATTTAAAAATGCATTCCAAGTAAGTGCTCTTTGAAGTCTCATAAAGTTATACAGCATGGAAACAGGTCTCACGAACCAACTTTTCCAAGCCTTCAAATTTACCCTCGTCTTGCCTACCCACATTTGATCCATATCAATCTAAACCTCTCCTATCCAAATTTCTTTAAAATGTTGTTTTAGTACCTGCCTCCTCATCTGGCAATGCATTCCATATACTAACCATCCGAGGAACCACTATATTGGATAGGCCATGTCATCAGAAAGATATAATGTGCTTGGCCCATAACCCCACACGACTGGAATCGCACCCATATTTAATGTGCAATCCAAAATGTGGGGCTCACTGGATGCTTGTCACTTCCACAAAATTAACTCCATGGATCTTCTTTTCATTAAAAAAAGACACAATGTGGAATTTATTTTGCATTCTTTCCTCTCGTTATTTGGCTTGTTGATCTATTCTAACCGTTTCAGATGCCATTCAAGAAATTAAAGAAAAAATGCGAACATTCCTTACTATTCACTATATGAATAATTATAAATCATCTTCATCAGTCTGAAGGAGGTTCCCAACCCATAACGTTCTCTGCCCATTTCCCTCCACAGATGCAGAGTTCCTCCAGCAGTTTACTTTTTGTTCAAGAAGCCAGCATCTGCAGTATCTTGTGTCCCTATCCATGCTGTTACTTTACTTCACTTTGTTTTGGTCTTTCACCTATCTGGTTTGATTCACCACAATCGGTGTCTCTTTTGTTTATCTTTTATTCACTGCTTCTTAAGAACTATGCTGAGGTGGAGATAAGTATCATTTAATTAATGATGCTCAGAATTTGCAAGATGGTGTTTGAACATGGTGATGCTCTGTGTGCTGTTCCAGATAAGGATCTACTGTACTCATGTATAGTATGATTTGACAGAATAGCTTGAGGAACAGGCAGTTCACTATATCTCAGTACACATAAAGATAAATTAACCACCAACGTGTTAAATTTATGTCCAAACACATTAGTATCTCTATACTTATAAAACTTTCATCTTGGATATGGATGTGTGTTTGTGTGTGTGTTTATTTGTTTGTGTGGTGTCACATCTTTGCGAAAAAATGACAAGGTAACGGTAACATTTTTCCATATTCCGGTAGAGATTTTTCCCATGGAGTCAAAAATCGCATTATCTGAAAATGTCAGGCTTTATTTCTCGAGATTACTGAAAATGTTCATAATTATGAAAACATTTTGAATTAAAAACCACTGTCTTTCGTTGATGGCATCACAATGGGTCTGCTCTGTGTATAGGGAGGGGATGGGGTAAAAGGAGCAAATTAATAATATAAATATAATATCATGGGGGTGGTTAGTGTGTGTGTGGGGGGGGGGTGGTTAGTGTGTGTGTGTGTGTGTGTGGTGGTGTTAGTGTGTGTGTGATGCAGCAGGCCACCCCCCCCCCCCCCCCCATCCCCCGCAACTGCTCGTTGAGGGGGCGGGACACAACGGGTCCCACTTGGTCTAGTGAGTAATAAAAAAGGAGAGAGAAATTTTTTGCAATGTAAATGTATTCCAGATTTTTTTAGTTAGATCACATTCCCAAACGCACTTATAACCAGGTCAACAATGGATAGTTTGCTGCGAAAAAACAACTGTGGAGGAACTCAGCAGATCGAACATCATCCACAGGGAAAAGATTGAGATCCAGCATCAGAACTGATTTCGGCAGAGTCAGTTCTGATGCTGCAGAGAATGCAGCATCTTCAGTCTCCTGTGTTTCCATGGATAGTTTGATGGTGAGCTGAATAACTTGCATTTCTCAACACCATCCTGGGCGGACATTTGACGACTAACCCAGCTGTCCGAAGAAGGGTCTTGACCCGAAACATCACCCGCTCCTGCTCTCCAGAGATGCTACATGGCCCGCTGAGTTACTCCAGCTTTGTGTGTCTATCTTCGGTTTAAACCAGCATCTGCAGTTCCTTCCTACACAAAGTTAAAAGTGCTCATCCAACATTTCTAACATTTCATATAAGGAATGCATTGGCATGTGTTGGGTTTAATGTTAAAAGCATTGTGCTGATAAAAGTCACCACGAATAATGGATCACTGTAATTAAAATCTCAGTCAAATACTGATAATGATGATCTGGCGTAATATAGTGAAAGTATTTATGCTTCATTTATAATGTCAAAGATCAGATTAGTTTTCTAATATAACTTTAAGTACGTCAGTTGGGTGATAATTCCATTTCTAAATTATAAACATTAGTCTTACTATAATTTGGAACTCTATCTGATATAGTCTATAGAAGAACTATTTTTTTACACTGGAAAACACATTTCTGAGAAATGGTGTAGTCCTAAATATCAATCAAGATTTCACTAGATAGCTGTTTGATGCTAAACGGAGGGAGTAAAGAACTGCTACAAAGCATGCCTGCCCCTTAAGACAATCTCAAGCTTTGCATTGCCACTCTCCGGAGCCAATGATTCCACTGTGCGTCCACTATGAAGAGTGTTATGATCTCCAGCAGGCAGGGAAGTTATCAATCATGGTCTTGAAGAAAATGAATGGAGGGGAAATGGAACAGAAAATGCAAATAATACTGAATAGATCAGGCAGTGTCCAAGGAGAGAGAAACAGGTTTAACTTTTCAGGTCAACGGCCATTCATCAGAACTGATGAGTAGTGAAAATCATTGTTATTGCAATGTGTCCTCTTCACAAATAAACATTATTTCATATTTCTGCTCAATTTATGTCAGAAGAAAAGAGGAGCACACCTCCAGTAGTTTCATTTGTAAACAATGCTGCAGAAAATCATCTTGGAAGAAAGTTACGTTTGTTGCTTAAAAACATTTGCATGCACAGATTTGACTGTCAGCAAAATAAACGGGACGATCGGTGTGATGAAGTAAATGTGTAAGAAATTAAGTGTTGTGATGGCCCATCTCTATTGAATGATCAAGGATGTTCAGGGAAGCAGACATCGAATCATGATGGACTAGAGTGTATTAAACAAAGTGCCTGCAAATAATGACAAAGCGAGGAGAAATTATTGTACCAGAAATCCAGACCATCATAATATACAGTAATTCAGTGAGATGTGATTAAATTATCAAAGTCAAAAATGGTGACCCATTAATTTGTGTCTCTTTAGGACATCAGCAGGTTGTACTATATGTTCCATTGTACATTTCCTTGATCAACGTTTGCTTTGATCTGTGATTTTCACAAAATACCAGGTGCCAGGTTGGAGGCCAGTGACTAGTGGGGTGCCACAGGGATCTGTGTTGGGTCCACTGTTGTTTGTCATGTACATCAATGATCTGGATGATGGTGTGGTAAATTGGATTAGTAAGTATGCAGATGATACTAGGATAGGTGGTGTTGTGGATAATGAAGTAGATTTTCAAAGTCTACAGAGAGATTTAGGCCATTCGGAAGAGTGGGCTGAAAGATGGCATAATACAGATGGAGTTTAATGCTGATAAGTGTGAGGTGTTACATCTTGGCAGGACAAATCAAAATAGGACGTCCAATGGTAGTGAATTGAGGAATACAGTTGTACAGAGGGATCTAGGTATAACTGTGCACAGTTCCCTGAAGGTGGAATCTCATGTAGACAGGTTGGTAAAGAAAGCTTTTGGTGTGCTGGCCTTTATAAATCAGAGCATTGAGTATAGAAGTTGGAATGTAATGTTAAAATTGTACAAGGCATTGGTGAGGCCAATTCTGGAGTATGGTGTACAATTTTGGTCGCCTAATTATAGGATACCCAACACAGATCCCTGGGCCATTTCCCACCCCAACCAACACTTCACACCAACTCACAGCCTGACCCCAGTCTGCAAAGACTGGGCCTTTCTACACCCACCCCCCTCCAATCACCACTTCACACCCAATCACCCACACCCTCTGTGCTTCAAAAAATCCATCATTGTACCAGTACCATAAAATGCCTCCCCAGCCTGCCTGAATGACTACCGTCCGGAGGCCCTTACCTCGGTAGTCATGAAATGCTTTGAGAGGCTGGTGAAGAATCACATCTGCGCCTTCCTCCTTCGGAACATGGACCCGTTGCAGTTCGCATAACGTCCGAACAGATCCATGGACGATGCGGTCTCCCAGTTTTTGCACACCGCTCTCTCCCATCTGGACAGCCAGAAGTGGTATACGTGAGGATGCTGTTCATAGACTACAGTTCAGCCTTCAACATGATAGTCCCCACCAGACTGGCCGGGAAGCTAATGGAATTGGGGCTCAACACCTCCCTGTGTGCCTGGGTCCTGGACTTTTTCACCGCCAGGCCCCAGGTAGTCAAGATGGGAATACATCAAAGTCCCTCACCCTGAGCACAGGATCGCCCCCTATTTTTATTCCCTGTACACACATGACTGTGTGGCTAGGTTCAGCTCCAACTCAATAATTAAGTTTGCTGATGACACTGTGGTGGTGGGCCTGATCTCAGACAACGACGAGAAGGCCTACCAGGAAGGGGTGGCTGGTCTAGCACTCTGGTGCCAGGATAACAGCCTCCTCTTGAACATCAAAAAAACGAAGGAGCTGATCATGGACTTTAGGACGGCACATCATCCAAGGACGTACACTCCATTGAGGATAAATGGGGATCCTGTGGATAGGGTGAACTGTTTTAAATATCTGGGAGTCCACATCTCCGAGGATATGACATGGGCATCACATGCCTCAGCACTCGTGAGTAAGGCAAGGCAGCACCTTTACCACCTCAGGCAATTGAGGAAATTCAGAGTGTCTCCGAGGAACCTCCAGTGCTTCTATGCAGCGGCAGTGGAAAGCATCTTGTCCGGGAACATTACCATCTGGTTTGTGAATTGCTCTGCCAAGGACAAGAAGGCTCTGTGGAGAGTAGTGCGTTCGGCCGAACGCACTATGGGAACTTCACTTGCCCCCCTGCAGGAACTATACATCAGGAGGTGCAAGTCCAGAGCCAACAATATCATGAGAGACCCCTTCCACCCCTGCAACGGACTGTTCCAGCTGCTGCGGTCAGGCAAACGCCTCCGTTGCCATACGGTGAGAACGGAGAGGTTGAGAAGGAGTTTCTTCCCAGAGGCCATTCGGACTGTAAACGCCTATCCCACCAGGGACTAACTCTACTGAACATTTTTCCTTCCATTATTTATTATGTAAAAGAATATGTGTTATGATTGTGTTTATAGTTTGTTTGGTTGTTTGGTTGTTTGTCTTTTGCACAAATGTCCGCGAGCATTGCCACTTTCATTTCATTGCACATCTCGTCTGTGTATGTAACAAGTAAACTTGATGACTTGACAACATAACATCCAATATCAACAATAAAAATAGAGAAGGTGGAGAGCCTTTTCAGAGGACAAAAGAGCCAGAAATCCCCAGGACCTGACAATGTTTCCCCCTCTACACTTAAGCTCTGTGCCAAACAGCTGTCACCTGTCTATACAGACATTTTTAACCAGTCCCTGCAAACATGTACTGTCCCTGCTTGCTTCAAAGTCTCCACTATTGTCCCTGTACCCAAAAAGGCAAGGATTACTTGTCTTAAAGACAACAGGCCTGTTGACCTCTGTAGTCATCAAGACACTTGAAAGGCTTGTGCTGGCCAAGGTGAAAAATATTACAAACTCCCTGCTGGACCCTCTGCAGTTTGCATATCGGGCCAATAGATCTGTGGATGATGCAGTCAACCTGGGCCTGCATTTAATCCTACAGCACCTAGACCACCAGGGGACCTATGCGAGGATCCTGTTTGTTGATTGTTTCTCTGCATTCAACACCATTGTACCAGAGCTACTACACTCCAAACTTTCCGAGTTGACTGTACCTGAACCCCTCTGTCAGTGGATCACCAACTTCCTGACAGACAGGAAGCAGCATGTGATGCTGGGAAAGCACATCTCAATAGACAATAGACAATAGGTGCAGGAGTAGGCTATTTGGCCCTTCGAGCCATCACCGCCATTCAATGTGATCATGGCTGATCATCCCCAATCAGTACCCCATTCCTGCCTTCTCCCCATATCCCCTGACTCTGCTATTTGTAAGAGCCCTATCTAGCTCTTATGAAAGCATTCAGAGAACCTGCCTCCACCACCCTCTCAGGCAGAGAATTTCACAGACTCACCACCCTCTGTGAGAAAAAATGTTTCCTCATCTCCGTTCTAAATGGCTTATTCCTTATTCTTAAACGGTGGCCCCTGGTTCTGGACTCCCCCAACATCAGGAACATGTTTTCTGTCTCTAGCGTGTGCAAGCCCTTAACAATCTTATATGTTTCAATGAGAAACCCTCTCATCCTTCTAAACTCCAGAGTGTACAAGCCCAGCTTTTCCATTCTCTCAGCATATGACAGTCCCGCCACCCTGGGAATTAACTTTGTAAACCTACGCTGCACTCCCTCAATAGCAAGAATGTCCTTCCTCAAATTAGGGTACCAAAACTGCACACAATACTCCAGGTGTGGTCTCACTAGTGCTCTGTACAATTGCAGAAGGACCTCTTTGCTCCTATATTCGATTCCTCTTGTTATAAAGGCCAACATGCCATTCGCTTTCTTCACTACCTGCATGCTTACTTCAATAAACTGATGTACAAGGACCCTCAGATCCTGTTGTACTTCCCCTTTTCCCAACTTGATGCCATTTAGATAGTAATCTGCCTTCCTGTTTTTGCTACCAAATTAGATATCCTCACATTTATCCACATTAAACTTCATCTGCCATGCATCTGCCCACTCCCCCAACCTGTCCAAGTCACCCTGCATTCTCAGAGCATCCTCCTCACAGTTCACACTGCCACCCAGCTTTGTGGCATCAGCAAATTTGCTAATGTTACTTTTAATCCCTTCATCCAAATAATTGATGTATATTGTAAATAGCTGTGGTCCCAGCACCGAGTCTTGCGGTACCCCACTAGTCACTGCCTGCCATTCTGAAAAGGACCCGCAAAGGGACCCACAAAGGGACCCGCAAAGGGGCCTCAGACCCACAAACGCTCAGCATAGGAGCACCACAAGGCTGCGTACTCTCTCCTCTCCTCTACTCTCTCTACACCAATGACTGCACCTCCACGGACTCCTCTGTCAAGCTTCTCAAGTCTGCGGACGACACAACCCTGATTGGACTGATCCAGAATGGGAAGGAATCTGCCTACAGACAGGAAGTGTCACAGCTGGCGTCCTGGTGCCATAGCAACAACCTGGTACTCAATGGTCTTAAGACAATGGAATTGATTGTAGACTTTAGGAGAGCTCCCCCTCCCATCCCCCCACTCACCATCAACAACACCACAGTCACATCTGTGGAGTCTTTTAAGTTCCTGGGAACCATCAGCTCCAAGGACCTTGTGGGGGGGTGACCATCGACTCCACAGTCAAAAAGTCACAACAGAGGATGTACTTCCTGCGGCAGCTGAGGAAGCACAATCTGCCACAGGCAATAATGATCCAATTCTACACGGACATCATAGAGTCTGTTCTCACCTTCTCCATCATGGTCTGGTTTGGCTCAGCCACCAAGCACGACATCTGGAGGCTGCAGCGAATCGTTCAATCAGCAGAGAAGTTTATTGGCTGCAACCTTCCCTCCATTGATGAACTGTACACTGCATGGGTCAGGAAGCGAGCGGGCAAGATCATCTCTGTCCCCTCTCACCCTGGCCACAAACTCTTTGAATCACTTCCCTCTGGAGGCGACTCCAGATTGTCAAAGCTGCCACAGTCAGACATGAAATACAGTTTTTATCCACGAGTCGTTGCTCTACACAACAGCCAAAAATCTGTAGCCTCCCTTTGATCTGGTATTTTGTTGGTTCACATGTTTGATCAATGGTGTTTTATCATTAATGTTTTGTTATTATTAATGTTTAATGTTTTCTGAGTCA
Organism: Leucoraja erinaceus; assembly: GCF_028641065.1. Lineage (NCBI taxonomy): Eukaryota > Metazoa > Chordata > Chondrichthyes > Rajiformes > Rajidae > Leucoraja > Leucoraja erinaceus. The sequence goes on from NC_073380.1 coordinate 20,918,980, forward strand.
TTTGTAACTGACACTGTATGTCATGTTGTTACTTGTGGGCGGAGCACCTAGGCATATTCCTTGTTTGTGAATACTTGGCCAATAAACTTATTTACTAACTTACTTACTTACTTACTTACTTACTTACTTACTTACTTACTTACTTACTTACTTACTTACTTACTTACTTACTTACTTACTTACTTACTTACTTACTTGTGGCCGGAGCATCAAGGCAACTTCCTTTTATGTGAATATTTGGCCTATAAACTTACTTACTTACTTACTAATATAGTTTGTTATTGATAACTGATTACATTTGTGTGCGGATTTGTCAGTGATCTTTGCGAGAGAGTTTGCTTTGAATTTACTCAAATTTGGACATCGGGGAAAGTAAACACAAATGCTTAACAGGAATGATTTAGATTTAAAATTTGGTCGAATTGCTCTATCACTTCGCGATCTGATACAAGCTGTTTACCAGATGTCACTCAACTCTATTTCAATTGCCAATGATTGTGGGAACGACCAATTTTGGCACCAAAAAATGAGGCAGTGCAAGCCATGAAGAAAGACCTTTCTTAGACAACCTGCACAAGATAAATCTATTGACAGTGGACGTTCCCTTTAGAATTTTTTTAACTTTCTGTCGTGAACTAGTGTGCCATCACACAATTGTGAAGTAAAACAGAACCTCATGACATGCTACTCAGGGATTCATAGGGGCATGGGTCAAATGTGGGCAAATGTGAAAAGTGCAGCTAGGTATCCTGGTCAGCATGGACGAGTTGGACCAAGTGCCAGTTTGTCCAATTTGTTGTAATGATTCTGTGACTCAAAGATGATCTATGCACAAGATTACCAGTTCAAAAATTAACATCACATGTAATTGAGGCTTCAATAATGACAGCTAATGCTATTGGGGAAAATGTCTTCATCCCTCAGATATCAATAATAACATCTGATCTTTTTTTTCCATTAATGTGACTTCAGTTTCTGGTTCAATTTGTTTTTGTTATGAACAATAATAATCCACAAGAACGTTATTGGCAAAAATCTCAAAGTTCAATCTTTTTGGCAACATATAGTTACTCTATATGTTGATTGCACCTGAGTTGGAGATAACAATGTTCACACACCAAATTCAAAATAAATAAATATTGTGCATTTTTAAGCACTCCAATATAGAAATCAACAAATTTACACATTACACATAGATATATATCTCCTCAAAATGAACACTATTAAATGGGTATTGAGTATAACTATTTACTTTAATTAAACCATTTAATTCTAAATCCCTGATTATATTATTCATGGTATAATTATATACTTAAGTTAGATTTTATTTCATTTGCAATGAGTATAATAAAACTCAATTGCATGGAAATAAATACAAACATCATGATTGCCAGTATAATAATCTGCCAGGTACAACATTAGTCTTATATAAAGCCCACTTCTTAATATGCCCACATTGTCATCAATGTCCTCCCAGGTTCTGCCCTGCACCTAAGCACAATTAACCTACTGACCTGCATTTCTTTAGAATGTGATGAAGCCTATAACAAACTTAACTTGTCCTTGTGCATGCATGCAAATTCCACTCAGAGAGCATTCAAGGTCATGATGAAATCTGAATCCATGACACCATGAGGTAGCAGCTTTAATAGTTGCACAAGGGTATTTTTTTCCGATGTCAAAATTCAGTTCCGTTAAAGCTGCAACTGTATAGTATGTTCAATAGTGTTCCCTGAGGATACACTTTTACGTCCCAGCCATGACTGACAGTAGAGGAGGCCAATCTGCGCATGTGCGGTTTTAAAGATTTACAAACTCTAATAACTTTTAAAATATACCACCGATTAAAACAAAATGGTGCATTGGCAGCACAGGACTATGGTGAGTACGGTGGCAAAAAATCATAGTGCTATCATGTACTACTTTTGCACAAATGTAAAAACAACGCAAACTGGAAGATAACAAGATATAGTTGTGGCGGCACCTGATAGCAACCCAAGGTCATGACGAACCATCGGCTCTAGAGGGTGGCATCTTAGTGGGGGAGGCACGAGTCATGGGGGCATTATCTGAGTTGTTATTTAAAGGGCCTGTCCCACCAGCTTGCGACTGCATGCGTCTAGCGCGTCCTAACATGGTCGCTTGAGCCATACGGCCTCGCGGGGCCTGTCCCACTTCAATCGCCGGAGCTGTATGGAGTTGTGCGGGGCTGGTCCAGACATTGCACAGGGCTCCGAAAAACTGACTGTCCAAAAATCCCGCGCGGCAATGGCCTGTCGGCCCGCAGTCCGCATTGAGGCCGTATGCAGCACCGCGACGGGCGTAACGTCTCAGCATCATATGCAGCGTCTTCATGCTGTACGCAGCATCTGGACACCATACGCAGCATCTTGATGGTGTATGCCTAGCGCGTGGCGTTGCGCGATGACATCACTGCTTGGCGTGCCGTTGCGTGATGACATAACCGCCCGACGCCGTGCGACGTCCAAATTCAGTCGACCCGCCTCCTGCACAGCTGATTGGTGAATATGATGTCGGGACCAGCTCCAGACAGCTCCATGGTTGGAAGTGGGACTGGCCCCGCAAGGCCATACGCCTCAAGCTATCATGTTTGTTCGCGCTCGCCGCATGCAGTCGCATGCTGGTGGGACTGGCCCTTAAGGCCAGGCAACGCCCATGTCATCTGAGGAGTAGGGAAGCTGTATGCAGAAGATTAAACACGTCTAGAATGCACAACCTGTGCCCGACTAGTTTTTGGCTGGACTCCTGCAGATAGATAGATAGATAGATAGATAGATAGATAGATAGATAGATAGATAGATAGATAGATAGATAGATAGATAGATAGATAGATAGATAGATAGATAGATAGATAGATAGATAGATGTCCCAGATAGAACAATGAAATTCTTACATGCACCAGCACAACTGAATATATAGAAATACTGTAGTATACTGTAAATAATATAACAAAGTAGAGAAAAATAAGTTCATTGTGTGTACTCACATATACACAAAGGGTAACACTTCACTGCCAGATGTTTCTGGATACTTCTTAATCTTGTCTGCTAGAACAATCTCAAGGCCCTTTTTTGCCTTCCTGATTTCCTTTGTAAGAATGCTCCCTTGTAGTTGACACTACACCAGAGACATATTTGATCACTGCTAACTCCATATGACCCATGCCTCTTTTTTTGGACTAGGGTTTTTTTTTACATTTATGTAGAATGTTGCTCTCTGTGTTAAAATTGACACTTATTAATGTCAGCAATTTATTGCCAAAGTAACCTTGGAATACAGATGTCTGTTAAACCTTTAGTTTTTAAATGTATTCTGACTGAAAGAAGGAACATTGTTTTTCTCCCTTTTTGCGTTAAAGATCCCAAATAAAATTAATTTGGTGACTTCATTGTATTTCTTGAAAGCACTTTGCCTCGAATAGTCACTGGACTGGAAGTATCATGCTATGATAGCATAAATGTTACTCATCATAAAAAGAAGAGTATTCTTCATGTAAAACAAAAGTATTTTACAGCAATGGAGGGACACAGAGTGTAAGTTCATTCTTCCTTTCTCTAGGCTTGATAACAAAATATATAGTCTGAGCAGAATGGGCCTTTAATCTTTTCAGTTTAAAACGATGAGAGGTGATCTAATTGAAATATATCTGACAGCGGGGGACTGATGCTGTAAGTACGTTTTTCTTTATCAAGGGAATGTATAGCTACTTAGCTTCAGGTAAGGTTGTCAGCCACTTAAAACTGAAATGAGGAGAAGCGTCTTGGGAGTTATCAGAACTCACTACCTTAGAGAGAAATTTGTGTTGAATCCTTACATATATTGAAGTTTGACAGGAATTTTTGGACTGCAGGGAAATCAAGGGTTATGGAGACGAGGTAGAAAAGTGGTTGAGAGCAATGGTCAGATGCAACACTACCTTATTGGAAGATATAGCATGCTCAAGGGCCCTCTGGTCTATTCCTGTTCCTATTCTTTATATTTTTGTATTTTGATACCAATGTCCTGAAGTGCTATATAGCAATTGAATTGCTGTAGTGTATATTTGAATTGCTATTACTGCTCTAAGGTAGAAACTGCCCCAACTATTTTGTACAAGCAATAACATGAAAAAAAAACAAATGATTTGTCCTCAGAAAAGTTGAGGAAGTGATATATATTGTCCCAGAGTGTGTATAGCACTTATATAGTATCATGCACAGGGACCATGCAAACCTTTTAGGCCAAACTGACGGTCGGTCGGTTCACTAAGGTCTCCTGGTTCTCGTAGTTGCTAATCATTTTAACTACCCTTCCCATTCCCATACTGACCTTTCTGTCCATTGCCAGAATGAAAACGGTGAGTAAGGTGGCGAAAAAATCCTAGCGGTATAGGGTACCATTTTTGTGCAAATTAAAAAAAAATACAAAGCGGTAGAGGACAAGATGAGAATTTTAGTAATAGTATAGATAGAAGATAGAAGATAGATAGAAGATAGGTGCTTGCTCTTGATATGGAGTAGATGATATGGAGTGTAAAATGTTTCCATTTGGCTTGACCTATTGAGAATGGAAATGTTAGCACATGATCCTGAACTCTTTTTTCCCCTTATTCAAAGTACTGCTTACGTTCTGGTTATTCATTTTGCTGGAGGATTATCATGGCATTGGATAAAAATGTGGTAGATTGCCATCAGACATTGAAGAAGATGAGAAGACTGAACACAAATGTTATTAAAGGACACAACATCTTCTGTGGTATCAACAAATTGATCCTTGAGAAATTACTTACCGAAGGTGCAAGGGAAAAATTGAATCAAACACAACAGGGAACCATCTGGCCTATTGTACCCACCAGGACTTATAAAAAGAGCTATAGAATTATTCTCACTTCCCTTCATTTTCATCACGGCCCTGCAACATTTTCTTTTCAGTCCATATCCAATTTCCTTTTATAAGTTGCTATAAGGAACTAAGGAAGGCAATTGAGGCTGATAACTGCAGTCATTTTAAGAAGCTGGACAGGAATTTGATGCAAAAATCAATTGAGCAATCTAGCTTGTGAACTGTATTTTCTGCTTTTGAACTATTTTCTCAACCAGTTAGACCAAAACATCTAAACATTTTTCAACAAATTATTATTTCCCATTTAAAGTTCCCAAGTTCAGAAATGTTGGGAAGAAGAGGGTGAAGATGCCAAAAAAATGCATTCCATTAATCTTCCAGAATAAACGCACCTTGTAACAGGTCAAGAAATCATACATCCTGGAGCTAATCAAATTGAAGCATTCATCTGGGATACTGTTCAAAACCTGGACCATTTGAGAGAATTTGAATGTCAGCTGAGGTAAATATTAATTATAAATGCATCATAATCATAATAACCATAATCATAATCATAATTCTAATTTATTAGGCAAGTATGTTTTGCAACATATGAGGAATGTGATTTGCCATAGAACATTAACACATACTTTTTAAAACACACTAAAAATAACAAAAAAGATGAAAGGCAGCCAGACTTTTGGTGAGGCTGCCATCACTGATGGTGCCATCTGGCACCACCATCATGGCCCATTTGTTCAAAAAGCCTAACTGATAACTAAATTTTGTAGGTAAGAAGGTACATACCCAAAGCCATCCTTAATGCTGCACGCACCAAGGGCGGCACAGTGGCACAGCTGACAGAGCTGCTGCCTCACAGTGTCAAAGACCCGGGTTTGCTCTTATCCTTAGCTGCTGCCAGTGTGGAGTTTGCACATTCTCCCTGTGTCCATGTGGCTTTCCCCCTGATGCTCCAGTTTCCACCCACATACCAAACACATGTGAGTTTTAAGTTAATTGGCGTGTAGGGAATGAATGGGAAAATGGGATAACATAGAATTAGTTGAATGGGTGTTTGACCGTCAGCCTGGACCCAGTGGGCCAAATGGCCTGTTTCCATGCTGTATCCCTGAACTAAACTAAACTAAACACCAAAAAATGCTTTCCATTACTCTTCTATACAAAACTTACCTTGTCAAATAATTTATCATCTTATCCTCAAGCTCATTAGACTGATGCTTACATTTGGGATGTATTTCAAAACCTGGAGCATCTGAGAGACTATGAACGCCACCTGAACTAGAAATTAAATGTAAGAAAATCATGGTCCATTTGTTCAAAAAGCTGAACTGAGAACCAAATTTGGTGCGGAAAAGGTACTTGCCCATTCCAGTTTAAGAAGTCCACTTGCATCATTGAAGGAAAATGGATTACTCAATTACTAAATAAGTTTTACCATGTCTTCAACAGCTTTTCCTAACCTTAACAGATGCCCTGTAGCATGTACATTATTAGGTTGCATCACAGCTTCGTTTGGGAACAAATCTACCCCAGACCATGAGCAAGTGCAGGGAGGTGTGGATGTAGCACAGTCCATCATACAGACCACCCTCCCCTCTCTCAGGAGGAGAAGATGAGAATGCTAGGAGAGCTCTCTCTAAGCGGAGAGCTCTGTCATTGTTATCTCTGTGGGGAATTTGGGAACAAGAGCAGAACTATGGGACACAGAGGAGACATGTATGAAGGCCCCATCATTGACAGAAGGGAGGAACCCACATTCCTTGAAGAATGAGAACATCTTGGATCTTGGGAACAGATGCGGTGGAGGTAGAGGAATTGAGAGTAGTGAATAGCATTTTTTCATAAACGAGGGGAAGTGTAGTCGTGATAACTGTGGGAGTAGGTAGTTTTGTAATAGATGTCCATCGATAGTCTGTGTCTTGCCATTGATTTATTTTTACTCCTGGTCATCCCCTCTTCTCCCCTCTCCCAAAACCCAATAAGATAATAAATCTTGAAAGCATGTCCAACCAAATTCAGGAAAAACTTATTCCTTGTTCTTATAATCCTATAAGCTAAGGTTTAACCCCGATCTTCCAAACTACCTTACCATGGATTAATATTTTTTATATATCTGCAACACTATAATGCTGTAAAACTATATTCTGGAGTCTGGGATTATTTTCTCTTTACACTACCTGTTGTACTTGTGTATGGCTTTATTGTATTCATATATGTTATGATTTAATTTGACTGGATAGCATGCAAATAAAGCTTTTCACTGGATTTCAGTACACATGACTATAATAAACTAAAGTCTAATCTTTCTCCTTGCCCCTGACTTCTAAACTTCAAATGTTTAACAATTACAATGTATGCTACACAAAAAAATTGCCAATGAACCTTTCGCAAAATACAATATAATAACAGAAGCCTCAAAGGAACAGAATAAAAAGGAATAAAAGACAGCAGTAAATGTTGTATATGCACAGCAGATCAATCACCATTTATGAATAGGCAGTTTAATGTTGCAGTAAAACAGATTGTTAGGTTGTCTCTTGTCCTCAGCGATGAAAAAAGGGTGATAACACAGTTGCCAGATTGGCAAAGTGGCACATCCAGTAGAGCTGCTACCTCACAGTGTCAAAGACCTGCACTCAACCCTGAGTCTGGGTACCATCAGTATGGAGCTTGCACATTGTCCCCATGACCATATGTGCATTCCCTCTGGATGCCTTGATTTCCTCCTAAATGTCAAAGATGTATAGGTTAGTAGGGTAATTGGCTATTGTAAATTGCTTCCAATGCATGGGCAATTAGTAAATTCCAGGGGCAGGGAAGGGGGGAAATGTTGAAGGGAATGTAGGGAGAATAAAAAATGTACAAGGTTGTTCAGTGCAGATGCAGTGGGCTGAAGGGGCTGAGTCTGCATTGTATGTCTCTGCGACTACGACTATCGCACTTGCCACCCTTTGGTCTAGGAGGGTAAACAGTCACTGCACTAGAACAGTGAACATAATTTTTCTTTCATCTACTTCCCTTGGAACCTAGCTTCTCACAGTGACTTTGTTTCCGAAGCAGCTCATAAATAACATGCAGCCATGAACAATTCATAAGATTTACAACATGAAAGAGAATGCTAATCACCAATTCGACAACGCAAATATTAATTAGTTTTCAACTGTTCAACCACTCACAACTGTTGACTTTCAATAAAGTTAATTAGATAGCTAATTAAGGAAAGATGAGAGCAAACATTTTTTTTTGATTCTTTGAATATTCATAAATATCAAACATTGTACTTTATGATAAGACAATGAAACAACACTCAGAAGATCTCAAAGGACTTTGGAGCAACTGATGAGCTTGGAATAATAGTTTAGTTGCTGTGAAGCATTACATTATGAATGATGATTAGGTTGCAAGCTGACAGTTTTGAACAGGGAAGTTTTCTTATTGCAGTAGTTGACTGACTTCAGAAGAGCTCTTTGTTGAGCTGCTTTTTTCATCAATCACTGAAGAATATTTAAAATGTAGGTCCAAAAAGTCGAGGCTCAGAAGGTCCTTTAGAAAACTTAACACTTATTCACCTGTTGTGTCCTGGTTCCTTTGAAGCCTGGCAGCCTACTCAAAGCCACCCACATTATTCATCTCTGCAACTTTCCTTTTTTCCACTTCTGCCTCATTGGTTTGTGTGGTCCCATGTATGGGAGCAATTATTGAAAACATAAGCCAATAATCAAACTAAACTCACTATATTTAAGAGGGAGTTAGATGTGGCCGTTGTGGCTAAAGGGATCAGGGGGTATGGAGAGAAAGCATGTACAGGATACTGAGTTGGATGATCAGCCATGATCATATTAAATGGCAGTGCAGGCTCGAAGGGCCAAATGGCCTACTCCTGCACCTATTTTCTATGTCTATGTTTCTATCCACCTTTGCTCAATCACTCACGACAATCATTGCTATTCCATCATTAAAGATGCCTGTCACACCATCCTTTGCCCTCACATTTGGAAATCAGACCATGTGACTGTGCTTCTTCCTGTGTTAAGGCAATAACTGGAAAGCACAGCTCCAGTGGTGAATAGTGCACAGAAATGGTCACGGGAGGCAAAGGAATGTCTCGCGACTCTCTGGCATCGATAGATTATGCAATGTGCAAGGACTTGGCAATGGACTTGAGTGAATAGGCCATTGTTGTTACTAACTTAAGGAAATATGTGGAGTACTGTGTCCCCTCCAAAATAATCTGAATGTACTTTAAGTATAAGTCTTGGATGAACCTGGAGATCCACAATCGATTGAGGACCATATCTAGGGTATTCAAATCTGGCAATGCTAGTTCATATAAAAAGTTCAGATATGACCTCAGATAAGGCTGTCAGAAATCTAAAGAAACACTGTCGCTCTAAACTGGCAGAAGAGCCAAACATTCCGTGGCTGTGACTGGGCATGCACACCATTACTTCTTAAAGGAGACACTGAGTGCTGTATCAGCTCAAGCATCAATGAGACATCATTCCCAGACATCATTCCCAGCTCAATGCTTTGAAAGGGAGAACACTTATCTGGTCACCATAGCCCCTGATGGTCTCTTAATCTCTATCACTGAGCCTAAGTTCAGGAGATCTTTCATGAGAGTGAAGCCTCGGAAAGTATCCAGCCCTCATGATGTACCTGACCACGTCCTTTAAACCTGTGCAGGCCGAGAGGAGCACATTGGCGCAGCTGGTAGAGCCGCTTACTCTCAGAACAAGAGACCTGGGTTCAATCCTGACCTCTGGTGTGTGAGGCAGCCGCTCTACCAGCTGTGCCACTGTGCTGCTCTCTGTGGAGTTTGCACATTCTCCCCTGGATCGTGTAGATTTCTTCTGGCTATTCTGGTTTCCTTCCACATCCAAGAGATGTGGGGGCTCATATGACATCTGACATCTGTAAATTTCCCCTAGTGTGTGGGGAATGGATGCAAAAATGGATAGCATCGAACTTGCATGAATGACAGATCGATGGTTGGTGTGGACTTTGTGGACCAAAAGCTTGTTTCCAAATTTTGTCACTAAACTAAAGTAAACTAAACTAAACTGATCTAAACTAAACATAAGATGAGAAACAACTGTGTCTTTCATCAATGCAGGCACGGTGTTACATCCAAAGCCACGTTAGAAACATAGAAACATAGAAAATAGGTGCAGGAGGAGGCCATTCGGCCCTTCGAGCCAGCACCACCATTCATTGTCATCATGGCTGATCATCCCCAATTAATAACACATGCCTACCTTCTCCCCGTATCCCTTGATTCCACTGGCCCCTAGAGCTCTATCTAACTCTCTCTTAAATCCATCCAGTGTCTTGGCCTCCACTGCCCTCTGTGGCAGGGAAATCCACAAATTCACAACTCTCTGGGTGAAAAAGTTTTTTCTCACCAATCTTAAATGGCTTCCCCATTATTCTAAGACTGCGGCCCCTGGTTCTGGACTTGCCCAACATTGGGAACATTTTTCCTGCATCTAGCTTGTCCAGTCCTTTTATAATTTTATATGTTTCTATAAGGTTACCCCTCATCCTTCTAAAGTCCAGTGAATACAAGCCCAGTCTTTCAATTTTTCCTCATATGACAGTCCCGCCATCCCATGGATCAATCTCGCGAACCTACACTGCACTGCCTCAATCGCAAGGATGTCCTTCCTCAAATTAGGAGATCAAAACTGGACACATTACTCCAGATGTGGTCTCACCTGAGCCTTATACAACTGCAGTTGAAAGGTAAGGGACTTTACTGGCCAGAGCCATTTCCCATTTCCGCTTCAGCTTCCACTGAGGAGGACCACCAGAGGCTCAATAGGACCCATGTCTAAAACACGCATTTATTTGTTTGCAAATAGAAGGCTTTATTTCAAACCTGCCCAGAACACTCCCAGGGTTCTTCTACAGTTCAGGAAATCAGAGCAGACTAGCTAGACATGGCTTAATAAAACTGTTTGAGAAGATTGGTCATTTATCTTCTCTGCCTTTCAACCCAAGATATTAGAAACATAGAAACATAGAAAATAGGTGCAGGAGTAGGACATTCGGCCCATTGAGCCTACACCGCCATTCAATTAGATCATGGCTGATCATCCAACTCAGTATCCCATACCTGCCCTCTCTCCATACCCCCTGATCCCTTTAGCCACAAGGGCCACATCTACCTCCCTCTTAAATATAGCCAATGAACTGGCCTCAACCACCCCCTGTGGCAGAGAATTCCAGAGACTCACCACTCTCTGCATATAGTGGTTGTACCACTACAATAGCAATGTTAGCTGCAGTCAAAGATAACATTGACCAAAGCAAAAGCCTTCAGCCTTCACACCATGACTATTTACCCATTAAGCCATTCAACATAAACTTCACGTTATCTCCTTACATTACTTAGAAGTTAGAAATGTGTTTTAGAAGATGCCTGGATTGACACTTGCTCTCTGGCTACAATTCTCTTTTGCTGCCATTCACTGCAGCAAATTCATCCTGCAGATACCAAAACACTGATTGTATTGTAACATGACTTGTTTTATCTGTCAGACCGACACTGTATTTCCTGCAAACTAACTCTGCAAACTAACTATTATTGAACTGCCACAATTAAGCCCACAGACCTTGGCTCTGAAATCAGTACTGATTGTATTGTCAAAAATAATCGTATTGATGTTACTTCATTCAAAACTTCAATGACTTTTTCAATATTTTATCCAATTCCACTATCCTATTCATTTTAATTGCTGTTTCTATTTTGAAGCAACGTATTCATTCAGTCAATAATCAGCTCCACAACCATTGATGGAACAATCACAGCCCTGGAGGGAAGTGTTTCATACCACGGAAAGTTAAAGTGACTGTCATATTCAAGTTTCCAATATATGCATAAAGATGACCTCCAAAATATCTGAGGCAGAAACATCAACGTGTATGGAGCTACATGCTCTTTTGGTGTTGTGCAGGGAGCTTCACCTCTTTCTTCTGAGCTAGTGGAGAAGTGATTAATTTACTCCTGCAATGTACAGGGAATCATGCACTTAAGCCATATAATTCCTGCACTTGGTCACACCGAAACCACGCATAATTTGAAGGGGTGCTAGACTAAGTGGAACCCGTTGGGTCCCAGTCACATGGGAGGCCTGGTCCCCCCAACGCAACCCATTCCCCAATGCAATATTCCACCACTCACCTGTTCCCCCAATGCAACGGCAGGAGCATTCTGTAGTCGGGGGATGGGGACAGCTTCAAGCGGGAAGCGTCCTGCAGCCAGTGGAAGGGGACAGCTTCAGGCGAGGCCTGTCGAGGGCTGGTGGGGGTGAGTAGGGCAGAAGGGGGAGGGGGTGTGTGTGGGGGAGGGGGTGTGGGGGAGGGAGTGTGGGGGAGGGGAGATATGCGTGGGGGAGGGGGGGTTGTGGGGAGGGTGTGTGTGTGTGGGGGAGGGGAGGTGTGTGGATGTGTGGGGGAGGGGTGTGTGTGGGGGAGAGGGTTTGTGGGGTCATGGGGGTAGGGGAGGAGGTGTATGTGGGACGGGTGTGGGTGGTAGGGGGAGTGTGGGGGAGGGGGATGTGGAGTACTGGGGGTATGGGGGAGGGGTTGTGGTGTGCAAGAGAGGGGCGGTATGGGGGAGGGGGGGTTTTGGGGGGAGGGTGGTGTGGGGGAGTGTGTATGTGGGGGAGTGGGTATGTGGGGGAGTGGAGGGTGGGGTGGGAGAGGGGGGTGTGGCAGGGGGTGGTGTGGGAAGGTGGGTATGGGGGGTGGGGGGACGGGGTGTGGGGGGACGGTGGTGTGGGGGAGAGGGTGTACATGTGGGGGAGGGTGTGCGTGGGTGAGGGTGTACGTGTGGGGGAGGGGATGTGTGTGATGGCGGGGGGGGGGGGTGTGGGGAAGCGGGTTTGTAGGGTTATGGTGGTATGGTACGTTGGGTGTTGGAGGGGGGGGGGTGTGGGTGGCGGGGGGAGAGTGGGGGGAGGGGGAGAGAGTGGGGAAGGTGGCGTGTGGGAGAGGCGTGAGTGGCTGTGGAGTGGGGGTGTGTGTGGAGGGGGGGTGCGGGGGAGGGGTGTTTGTGGGGGAGGGGGGCTGTTGGGGAGGGTGGTGTGGGGAAGGGGGGTGGGGGGATGGGGGGGGTCTGAGGGAAAGGGGGTGTGTGTGGGGGGGTCTGGGGGAGGTGAGGTGGGGGAGTGGGGAGTGGGGGAGGTGGTGTGGGGGGAGTGGGGGGGGGGGGGGGGGGGGGGGGGGGGTGAAAGAGGAGGGTGTAGGGGAGGGGGTGGGGGGAGGGGGGTTTAGGGGAGGGGGGTATGTGGGAGGGGGTTGTGGGCTCACCGATTCCCAGCCCTGGCTCTGACCACACTCCTGGCTCCAGGACCTGGCTCCGGACTCACTCAGCTGCTCCCATCCCAGGCACTTGTCACGCTCACACCCCCTGCCCACGAACACAGCCCCATACACAGTCTGCCCCCGCCCACGGAACACAGCCTACACTCCGCTGCTTCAGCTGTATTCTGGGCGGCTTCTGCACGGGCAGCTTCTGCAGGGGCAGCTTCTGGACGTGCTGACGGACTCAGTCCCACCTCAAGGGGTTTATTCTCCAGCGGGTGCCGGAAGGGTCGTTACCTTCATGGTGACTAACAGGCGAGAATATCAATCTGCTGATCTCACAATTTTTTAAACCTTCATAACTTTTGTAATCTTCCACCGATCGGAACAAACCTGGTGTGCTTAGAACAGACTAAGAAGAACGATTGGTGAGTAATTATAGGGTACCGTTTTTGCGCAAATTTAAAAACGCAGACCGGAAGCGGTCAAGATGAGAGTTATAGTAATCGTATAGATGACATGCGTAGAAAGCATCTAATCGGGATGCAACCCAGCCTGGTTTGGGCACAGCTCCATCTAAAATGGCAAGAAATTGCAGAGTTGTGCCCAGATCATCACGCAAACCAGCCTACCTTCCATTGACTCCATCTACATGTTACACTGCCTCAGCGAGGCACCAGCATAGTCAAGGACCAGTGTCACCCTGGTCACTCCCTCTTCTCCCCACTTCCATCAGGCAAGAAGTACAGAAGTTTGAAAACACATACTTCAGATTCAGATTTCAAATTCAACTTTAATTGTCATTGTCAGTGTACAGTACAGAGACAACGAAATGCAGTTAGCATCTCCCTGGAGAGCGACATAGAATATGATTTCAATAAATAAATCTATTTACATGCATACAGTCATAGTGTTTTTCCTGTGGGAGGAGTGTCCGGGGGTGGGGGGGTGATTGGCAGTCACCGAGGTACAGTGTTGAGTAGTGTAACAGCCGCAGGGAAGAAGCTGTTCCTGGACCTGCTGGCCGGCAACGGAGAGACCTGTAGCGCCTCCCAGATGGTAGGAGGGTAAACAGTCCATGGTTGGGGTGAGAGCAGTCCTTGGCGATGCTGAACGCCCTTCGCAGACAACGTTGCTTTGGACAGACTCAATGGAGGGGAGCTAGGAACCAGTGATGCATTGGGCAATTTTCACCACCCTCTGCAGTGCTTTCCGGTCGGAGACAGAGCAGTTGCCATACCATACTGTGATACAGTTGGTAAGGATGCTCTCGATGGTGCAGCGGTAGAATACCTTCAGATTCAGGGACAGTTTCTTCCCAGCTTTTATCAGGCAACTGATCTCTCTTCACCATGACCTACCTTATTGGAGACCTTTGAACTATCTTTAATTAGACTTTTTCAAACTTTTTCAGTTGCATCTTTGAACTAAATGTTGCACACTTTATCATTTTCTCTGTGCACTGTGGACAGCTTGATGTATTCATGTACAGTTTTCTCGCTGACTGGATAGCATGAAACAAAAGCTTTTAAATTTCCCTGTGACAATAATAAACTAAACTAAACTAAACTAAACAATCAAGTAGGAAATTAGTGGCATAATTTTCCACTCTAATAGGAATTTATAAACCAACTGTTGTCAATGGGAGCCATTTCAACCAGGAGAGGTGCATTGAAATAGAAATGAAGCTTTGCATCCTCAGTAGATGACCGGATATTGTGAAGGTAGATTTGGACCCAAGTGAAGCATTGTTGAGGTTGTCCCACCAACCAACTCTCTTCTACCTCCAAAGCCAGGAACAAAATGGCCTTCCATGGAGATGGAGACATGGAGTTGTAGAATCATAGAGTTATTATCATAAAGTCATACAGCATGGACTCAGGCCCTTTGGCCCAACATGCCCATACTGACCAACATGTCTCATCCACACGAGTCCCACCAGCCTGCATTTGGCCAAACCTATCCTATCCATGTACCTGCCTAAATGTTTCTTGAACTTTGCAATAGTGCCTGCCTCAAATACGTCCTCTGGCAGCTCATTCCATTTACCCACAACCATTTGTGTAAAATGTTACCCCTTAGTTTCCTTATAAATCTTTTCCCATTCTTAATTTAAACCTATATTCTCTGTTTCTCGATTCCCCTACTCAGTGCAAGAGGCTCTGTGCAGCTATCCGATCTATTCCTCTCATGATTTGTACACTTCTATAAGATCACCTCTCATTCTCCTGCACTCTAAGGAATAGAGTCCCAGCCTGCTCTCTATATTTCAGGCTCTTGAGTCCTGACAACATCCTCGTAAATCTTTTCTGCATCCTTTCCAGCTTGACAACATCTTTCCTGTAACATGGTGCCCAAAACTGAACACAATATTCTACCAATGTCTTATATATAGTTGAGTTTTTCATTAGGATGGAGAGTGACATAGGGTTCAAACAAGGGTTCTGAACTTAAAGAAAGGTAACTTTGAGGGTATGAGACGTGAATTGGCCAAGATAGACTGGCAATTGATTCTTAAAGGGTTGACAGTGGATATGCAATGGAAGGCATTTAAAGACCGCATGGATGAACAACAACAATTGTTCAACCCAGTTTGGCAAAAGAATAAATCAGGGAAGGTAGTGCAGCCGTGGATAACAAGGGAAATCAGGGATAGTATCAATACAGAAGATGAAGCATACAAATTATCTAGAAAAAGCAGCCTACCAGAGGACTGGGAGAAATTCAGAGTCCAGCGGGGGAGGACAAAAGGCTTAATTAGTAAAGGGGAAATAGGTTATGAAAGAAAACTGGCAGGGAACATAAAAACTGACTGCAAAAGCTTTTATAGATATGTGAAGAGGAAAAGATTAGTGAAAACAAATGTAGGTGCCTTGCAGTCAGAAACAGGTGAAATAATCATGGGGAACAAGGACATGGCAGACCAATTAAATAACTACTTTGGTTCTGTCTTCACTAAAGAAGACAAAAATAATCTGCCAGAAATAGCAGGGTCAAATGAGATGGAGGAACTGAATGAAATCCAGGTTAGTCAGGAAGTGAGTTAGGTAAATTAAATGGATTAAAAGGACGATAAATCCACAGATCCAGTAGGCTGCCTTGGTACTTAAGAGTACCACAGAAATAGAGGATGCAGTATTTTTTACAGTCTTTAGGTCTCCTAATCTGAGGATTGGAAAGACTAATATAACCCCATTTTTAAAAAGGGAGGGACAGAGAAAAACAGATTACACCAGATTGATTCGGCTGGGAAGGCAGGGCTTTTAAAGATGGGATAGCAGACATTAAAGACTGGATAGACAGGATTTTCGAAAGGTAAATCATGTCTGACAAATCTTATCTTGTACCCACTGGAATTAGTAGCAAACTTAAAGATTGAGGGGGGATCTTATTAGAAACTATACAAAATTCTTAAGGGGTTGGACAGGATAGATGCAAGAATCTCCATTGTTCCTGATTTTAGTTTAAGTCCAGAACAAGGAGTCCTGCAAGTTTAAGGATAAGGGGTGAGTGGGCAAGTCTTTTAGGACCATAATGTGGATAAAAGAAACTTCAAGAACAGGAAAGAGAGAATGGTGAAGGAAAAGTGGAATTCTCGAGCCTGCCCCAGAAATTAGTAGGTTGAGGCACCGAATGTTATGTTAGCATTGGCTATATTTAAGAGGGGAGTTAGATGTGGCTCTTGTGGCTAAACAGGGATCAGAGGGGACATTATGGAAAGAGAGGGCAGGATACGGGATATGAGTTGGGATGATCAGCCATGATCATGGAATTTAGAATGGCGGGGATCTTATAGAAACACAAAATTCTCGAAGGGTTCGGTAAGTCCATGGCCATAATGAGAAAATAAATTCCAGAGAGTACACCTATAGTTGAGGCCGGTTTCTATGTGGCCTATGGCTAAAGGGATCAGGGGGTATGTTTCTATCACAGCAACATGAACCCCCCCCCTCCCCCCACCCCCCCAAATTCTGTACTCAATTCTCTGACTGATGAAAGCCAAAATACTGAAAGTCTTTTTGACCACCATGTCTACCTGTCATGCCACTTTCAAGGAACCATGTACCTGCAACCCCAGATCCCTATGCTGAAAGAGTTAGTTGTTAATTGATTGTTGTCATATTTAAGCTTTCCTGTTGTAAAAGGCCAATTGTAATGCATGATGGGATATGGACAACTCCCATCGTGACAAGGGTTTTTTAACTTAAGTTGAATAGTTCGCAGCTCTCTTGCGAGGTTTTTTTATGTACGGTGAAAAGTTCACCGCTCTCTTGCAAGGTTTTTTATGTAAGCTGAAGAGGTTAATCAGATAAGAAGGGGCTCAGAGGATGCCATTGGGGTAACTGGCTTTTGGCAAAGAGTGAAAAACAACTCCATATTTGGAGGTGGATGATGGTTTTTGTACATTACATCATGCATTTGGTTTTATATCTGTCCGTATATAAACTCGCGTTTTCTGGTATTTCTGTGTGTGTGCTGCTGGAGATTCAGAAGATGTAAAACTATTGCCACTGGGTCTCTAGATCCACACCCGTCAGACGTTAAATTAAAGCTTTGTATGGTGTTAAGAATTTGTACTTTGTCTAACTTTTTAAGTGAACTTTTTCAATGCTCTACAACACTCCCCTGAGCCCTAGCATTCACTATGTAGGTCCTGCCCCCGTTGGACTTCTCAAAATGCAACAACTCACATTTTCCTATGGTCAATCAGTAAGGTACGTACACTAGGTTTACTGCCAGTCCCCCCAGCACTGACTCAAGTGCGGGAAGCCCTTTTAATTCATACTTAAGCTGGCTTTCATCACAACTGAGGACTGTCCATGCAGTTAAGATCTATGGGGTTTTCCAATGTGTCGCTCTAATTTCTCTGCTGCGACACATACTGACTGTTGTCATTGCCCTACACCCAGCAGCCACCAGTCACTTGTGTTTTGCTACTATTTTCACATCTCCACTGAAATGGAAGCATTACCTACATGAATTTCCAGGCACATGTGTTTGCATAGTCGGTTAGGGATGAGAAGAGTGGCCGGTTTTCATCAAAATCTGATGGCTGGCAGG
Organism: Leucoraja erinaceus; assembly: GCF_028641065.1. NCBI lineage: Eukaryota > Metazoa > Chordata > Chondrichthyes > Rajiformes > Rajidae > Leucoraja > Leucoraja erinaceus. The sequence continues at coordinate 20,937,193 of NC_073380.1, forward strand.
GTGTTATTCTGCAGGTTTCACCAAATAAGATTACGACTGCAAATATTTATGAATTACTTAGCTCCATAAATGGGGGCAGTTTCTTGTACAGTATAATACACAGGGACGATTCATGACTAATTGCTGATTACTAAAGGGGGAATAATAATCTTTAAAAGTAATTGCACTGTATTGCCCATGCAAGATTCAGATTTTATCTGTGAATTTATTTTTATCAGTAATAATTGGAGTCATTAATAAGTTACATACAGTTTAATAGACAATAGACAATAGGTGCAGGAGTAGGCCATTTGGCCCATCGAGCCAGCACCGCCATTCAATGTGATCATGGCTGATCATTCCCAATCAGTACCCCGATCCTGCCTTCTCCCCATATCCCCTGATTCCGCTATTTTTAAGCCCTGTCTAGCTCTCTCTTGAAAGCATCCAGAGAATCCAGAGAATTCCACAGACTCACCACTCTCTGTGAGAAAAAGTGTTTTTCCTCTTCTCCGTTCTAAATGGCTTACTCCTTATTCTTATCTGTGATGTCTTAAATTTAGGATTAATTACCGGTTTAGACCAGTTTTTTAATATATATTTTAGCAGTAGAGCTAATGGGACGATGTTTCAATCCCTGTGGTAAATCAGCACTCTTGATATTTGCAGTGGGATTGGAGTGGTGAAGAGTAGGGTAGGTAAGTCATCGGGGTCATCAGGTGGGCACCATCCTTCTTTGACGTTTCATTGATAAGCCCACAACATCTCCAGAGTGCTCAACGGTGATACCTGGTGCCCCAGCTACACCCCCTCAATTCCATACCATCCTGTCTTCATCTTGCAGCCCAATTGTTATCTTTCCTTTTGATCCAAAGGCAATTGCTGCTTTTTTCTGCAGAATTTGATAATGACGATTGCTTGTTGGAGGGAACAACCCCTCACCCCCATTTTCTTTAATAGACTGCTTGTACATGTCGCAACAAATCCCCTGCATCCCACTTCTACAGGGAAAATCTTGGTCTTCAGGCTATTCTGGGCAGCTTCAGTAGACAGATCAGAGTACTTGATTTTTTTCTTCTCATATGCTGCTTCAACACAATTTTCCCAGGGAACTGTCAATTCCACAACGTATGCCAATTTGGCTGTTGTGGACCACAGGACCATGTCTGGCCAGAGTGTTGTAGCCACAATGTCTGGGGGAAACAAAAATTTTTTTTTCAAAGTCAACTTCCATATTCCAATCCTGAGCAGGCTGCAGAATACTTACATCCTTGTCTGGTGCTCTGGAGGATGGCTCGCTGGTTCAAATCTAGTGAAGTGGACATTTCCTGCCGATGTTTGTGGGGAAACATTTGTGATCTTACGTCTCTGTTCCAGGATTGATGACAGCTGTCTGAGAATTTGGTTATGCCGCCAAGTGTATGCCCTTAGGCGAGGCTCATAGTGGATCCTGTTAAAATGTGTATTAGTGATGCAGGTGCTTGGCAAAGGGAGCTAGCGGGGTCTTCTCCGAACCACTGCTTCAGGTTCTGGGGTGATGGAAGAACATCATAAGTGGCTCTGATGACAAAACTTAGCCGAGATCCTTCCATTTGCCAGATGTCACGCCAGCTGAGTTTCCTCTTTTCCAGGGTCTCCCAGTTAGTTCATTGGCCCTACTTGGCCATTGAGATGGCGTTTGCATGTCGTTCTGCCTCCTTCCGTCTTCTCACCTCCTCCACCACGAGCCGTCTTTTTTGCACCTTGTGCCATTAAGGAGATTTTGGGAGGAGCCTGAGCCCAGCTCTCGCATGTTGGACTTGGCCAACCACATCCCGGTGGTTGCCACGCTGTGATAAAGTCTGATGTTGTGAGACAAAATTGAAGATCCTGGAAGTAGTTTTTTACCAGATTTGTTATTATTGCAGGCACCTGAAAGAAAGCAGTCCACAGTAGTGAATGAGGAACTGATCCATAGGCGTTGGCCAGGTCAAGGAACAAGACATGCAGATTCTTTTGTTCTTTCTTAGCAGTCTGGATTTGATGCCATATGACACTGGTATGTTCAAGGCATCCCGGAGAAGCCTGCTATGCCAGCTGTGATGTATATGTAAATGCCTGTGCCCCTTTAATATGAAGGGCTTTGCCTCGTGATCGAGAGCAGGTGACCTTGGAGCAGTGTCCCTGGGTGGGGCAGAATAAATCATACTTACAAGATGTCGGACGTGTTCTCCTTTTGCTTGTGCTAGTCACAACAGGGCCTTACGTGGTCTCAAACATTACACCAGCCTTTTGGAAACATATCAATGAAATGGTTTTGTTTCAGATACTTTGTAAGTCTTTTCGTCATCTCACTGAAAAAGATATTGCCTTCTATTAGTATTAGTCATTAGTAAGTTACATACATTTTGTGATGTCTTAAATGTAGGATTTATTATCGGTTTAGACCAATTTTTTAATACATATTCTAGCACAATCAAGTCCAATCTCAAACTTCACTGTAAGCTAGAAAATTCTGTGCAGTAGATGAGCATATTGATTAAAAAAATGTAACTGTTTTGTTGGATGTCAACAATGTATGTTATTTCTATGAAATGCCTATCATAAGGAAAGTACATCATTATTGTAAAGTAATTATTGTGAGTTGCTTATGTTTATTAAAAAATAGCTTTTATATTCACAGTATTTTCCCAGGTGATTCAATCAAATGGTCTAATGTATGCCAATTTATATTTCTGAGCCAAAAGTAACTGCTGTTTAAGTAAGGTCCAATGACATTATTAAAATGTATTCAGTATTTTTCACAATATCATGATGCCCCAAAGCACTTTACACCCAATTATATTTAGCATATAATCACTATTAGCCTGTGAGAGAAACGTAACAGGCAATTTGTACACAGCAAAGGCCTACAAGTCAACCAGGTAATCTACAGTATTTTAGTAATGAAGGCTGAAGGATACATTTTGTTGTGGATACCAGGGAGATCTCTGGCTTTCCTTTGTATTGAGTGATGGGGAATTTTACATTCACTGTAAAGAACACACCAGGCTCTGGTTTACCATCTCATCCAAATGAACATGTGCAGAACAAGAACAATATAATCAGGTGAAATTCTATGGGGATAACAGGACGTTAAATTTGTGAATGGGCACAATTGCTGTGAAAGCTTGCTCATCTGGAATGCATATTAGGTAAATTTACCACTGCACTTATTTACACAAAACTCAAAGCAAGGAGGAACTTAGTGGGTCAGGCATAATCTGAGTCACTCTGGCACTTTGAGTTTTACTCAATATTCCAGCAGTTGCAGTTCCTAACATCTCCATTTGTTCATGCAATATTCCTAAACTAAACACTGCACAACAGGTTAAGTAGTTCCTGAAACATAACATCAAATTATCTTCTTAAGTTGGGCTACCAAAACATTAACCTTTCTTTAGGTTTTATGTGATGTCCCTTTTGTAACTTTTTCACATTTTTCATTTTTAAAATGGTTTCTGCTTCCTTTCAGTTTTTTACAGAGTGATTTATAAAAAAAACTATTGAGTATAAAGTTATTATTTTGTTTTAGTCTATGGTGCTCAGTATTTTTCCCAGGGTAGAGGACTGTAAAAATAGAGGGCATAGCCTTATGGTGAGAGGGGAGAGATTTAAGATGGACCTCAAAGGCAACATTTTGACTCGGAGGGTAATCTGTATCTGGAATGAGCTACTACAGATAGCTATAGAAGGGGATGCAATTATGATTTTCAAAATATATTTGGGCAGATAAATGTATAGGAGGGGGTTAAAGGGATATGGCCCAAATGTGGGCAAATGGCACCAGCCAAGAATGCCAAGTTGGAATGGAAAAGTGGGCTGAAGGGCCTGTTTCCATGCTGTATAGCTCCATGACTATGTGTTTATGGTCTAAATTGCTACCTCTTTCCCCCCACGCCAGAAATCCCAGAGGGAGATTAAGAACAAAAATCTAAAATGGATTTTCAAAGCAGTTCTGAGGACAGCTAACCATCTGGGGGTTTATCTTTCAGCAGAGATGATACATTTAGGTTCCATCTGCTCTCTTACATGAACACAATTTGTTCTGCATTATTCTTTCAAAGAAAAGCACAATGGGCCATTCCTACTTTCAGGACCTGAGAGCTTGATGTATAAGGAAAGGCTGGATAGGCTAGGGCATCTTTTCCTAGAGTGCAGAAGTCCAGGAGGAGTGATCTTATACTGGTATATAAATTAATGAGAGGCATAAATAAAATGAATAGCCATAGTATTTTCTCTAAGGTTGGAGAGTCTAAAATAAGAAAGCATAGATTTAGCTTGAGAGAGGACAGATTTAAAAGGGACGTGAGGGACAAATTTTTGCACAGAAGGAGGTGTGCACACGGAATGAGCTGTCAGAGGAATTCATAAAGCTGGATACAATTTTGACATTTAAAGGATCTGGACAGGTACATGGATAGGAAAGGTTTGCAGGAGTATGGGCCAGGAGCAGGCAAATTAGACTAGCTCAGTCAGGCAACTTGATCAGCATGGATGAGTTGGGCCGAAGAATCTGTTCTGTCCTGTATATGTCTCCAACTCTATGATTCTATGGTACTGGCCAGTACCCATCTCTCAGTTAACCACAATATAAGGTCATTGCTGTATTGTAGTCTACAAGACCTTGCAAAGTGCAATTTGGCTTTCTTATTTCATAAACAACTGCGATTACATTTCACATTCCCGCTAGAAGATGTATGGGCACCCAAGGTCAGAAGATGCGCTATATAAATACAAATAAATCACTCTATTCAAATGCACTGTATTTTTGGCTTTCTGTTTGGTGATTAATCATTTTGCTCTGAAGTAAAAAATCAAAAGGTTTTACTCCATACCAATACTTGAGGGAATTTATGATTTACATGTACATTAGTTGTGGTTCTATTCCACTCTATTATTATTTGTATTTGTTTATTATTGTCATGTGTACTGAGATAAAGTGTAAAAGATTTATGCATGTTGCAAATTGTACCGTACATAAGTACATCAGCTAGTTAAAAAAAAGGCACTGCTGCAGAGATAATGTAGATTTATGGCAACATAGTGGTGCAGTGGTAGAGTTGGCGCCTTACAGCACCAGCAGCACAGGTTTGATCCTGACTATGGGTGTAGTCTGCATGGAGTTTGCAAGGTCTCCCTGTGACCACATGGGTTTTCTCTGGGTGCTGCAGCTTCCTCCCACATTGCAAAGACATGCATATTTCTAGGTTAAATTTCCTCTGTAAAATTGCCCCTACTGTGTAGTGTACAAATGAGCATAGGTCACCATGGAATCAGTCAGCTGAAGAGCTTGTTTCCATATTACTGTATATCTCTAAACTAAACTAAACTAAACTAAACTAAACTAAACTAAACTAAACTAAACTATTTAAACTAAACTAAACTATTTGTTTAATGAGTGCAAGAGTAATGCCTTCCTTCTTTAGGTATCAGCTTCATCTTAAACCTCTATTCAAGAGAAAATACATAACATCTCTTGAACATTCTAATGGAGACCTGAGAGGATGCTATTGTATATCCTGGCCAAAACAGAGTTAAAATAAAGTAAAGGATTTATGCATCTGCGAGGCCTTTGCTTGTAAGAAGCCACAAGCTGCGAGCTGGTGCCAGGAAGTCTAGGTTCCAGATCGATATATCAGATAAGGTGATGACCACATGTCCTCCCAATTGTTGAGGACTCTGTAAAGAAACTCCAAGGTGTTGTAGGTGCACTGTCTTGATTGGATAGCTGCAAAGGAATTATAAATAATGCTAATATTGTTGCAGGACAGTTGTACTGCTGTTTAATGATTGGCTGAAGTGTGAAGCCCTGGCAAAATTGTTTATAATGCCTGGGGAAATGTTGCATTATTCAGTTAGCTGACTACTTTCCAGAAGCTTTGGTAGAAACATTGTATTGGGACTCATTGTAATTGAGTATGGAACTGTCAATAATACATTAATATAATTGATATGTGTAATTGACTTGCAAGGGGTACCACCCCTATGTATTTCAGCCATGCAGAGTTTATTGACCTATAAAAGGTAGCCCCCACTAGGATCGTTGTCGATCTTCTGGAAGGACGCTTGGGATTGCATGACCTTTTGGATGTGTCTGCTTGCACGAGGCTGAAAGGCTTGGCCAGGCAGAGACAACGATCAAACCCATGGTGATTAGGTATTCGTGGTTCTTTCATAAAATAAAGTTTAGTGGTCCAGTGCTTGACTTGGTGCTTTACTGAACTAGACTAAGGGTGGTAAGCTTTAGGAGCATAATTACACTATGATAACCAAATTGTTATCCTTTGGACAATAAGTTAAACTGAACCTGTTTACTATTTCTTCCATGTCCAGATTTCATCTACTCTTAATGTTATAAATTGAATTGAACATCATCCATGATATTTCTCTCAGCTTTTTATTATTGTTAAATGAGCTGTTTGAAGATTCTGGTCCAATCCTCTAATTTTATTCTATGCATTAATATGGCACTAGTAAAATGACATCTTCTTAACATTATATTGTTCTTGCTTATTCGTGAGATGAAGAACGGAGATGGGGATAATTTTGTCTTTCAGGATTGAGCAGCGTAGATAGCTCTGCTGATTTCATTTTCCTTGTGCTTAATGAGAAAATGAAGAGGTTTAAAACAGACTGCTGACTATGCATCATCCATTTTAGACCATTACATGCCTAAAACTATTCTTTCAAACATTAAGGCATATACATGGTTGAATTATTTTACGATTGTACAGGTACTGCTAAACAAAGCACATTCTTAAATGTAAATGATGAATTATTCAGCAGTGTGCTTACAACTGATGACAGTATTAGATTATTCTTTAAGTGTGTAAATTTTTTTAATGAACTTATTTACTGTTTAATGGTCCATTCCACAGTTTGTATTCTTTAACATCATGGAACATATGTGCATAGGAACTTCTGGATGTGAAAGAGTAAAAACTTTCTCTTTATTGCATCTATCCTGGCAGTTTCAATAATCCGATGATATTAGGAGTCATGAATTACTTTTAATAAATCTCTATCAATTCACATAAAATGACACATATAGTGAAATATCCACTAATGTTTTAAAACTGAGAGATCTAGTTACCTGTTTCCCTCATCCAATAAAAAACCATCCCAAATCTTAAATCCTGTCAAAATATTGATGAAAATATCAGAATTTTACAATTAAATATATCAAGCCACTTTGTACCTTGCATTCCTCTATAGGAAACCTGATTCATTAATTTACCTTTTTGTCACATATTTATATGTAATTTATTCCAAATAGCATTCCAAATGCTATTCTAAAGCCATGTGAAGTGCAGATGGAGTCATTGGTGGTTCTGGTCCAAGTGATGGACTGTGCTACATCCACAACTTTCTGCTATTTCTTGCAGTCCAGGGTAGACCTATTGGCAAACAAAGCTCTGATGCCACCCAACACTATGCTTTCTATGTATTTTTCACATATTTACTTTTCCTTCACTTCTTAAGCATATACTGTACACTGTTCTCAAGTTTGACTGCCTCCCAAGTTTAGGTTTAGATTTATTTTTGTACCAGAGTATACCAAGGTTGAAAAGTACAATGAAAAGCATGGTTTTACATGCTATCCAAACAAATCAGATAATATTATACTGTATAATGGATAATGAAGTGGCAGATTTTCATATTGTTCAAGAAATTAACCCTCTAGCCGCTAAATGGACAAGCATGGTTAAGGGGGATGTCTTCGAAACGCATGCGAGCTCAATCACCGAGACCTTCAGAACTTCTTCACAGATAAATCTTCAAAACGCAGTCATTTGATGAATAAATGCTTTATTGTTGATAGAAAACAGTAAGATACATCCACATTTCTTCCGTCTCGTTACTCCAATCTTCATCAGACTCCAGCATCTTACTTAAACATTAGAAAACTCCTCATGTCTCCGTTACACTTCGCATGGTCGAAGGGTAAACCTTCTCCATGATCTCTCCAAACTAATCTAAAAACTAAAATTCCGCACAAGCTACAGAGCCCAAAACACACCCAAAAACACGTCATAAATCCCACCTACAATATAACGGGTAGTCTAAAATTTAAAGGCACATGCCATCATCAATGACATGCAAAACAAGCCAAATGGCCACTACACCGGGCCCTAATTATTCCGAGTACATAACGAGACAATTACTTATAAACATTGAAAAAGTAGCCATGAAGGCTTGACATGTCAAAAAACAAAAGGTCAGGGAATTAAACACTGGTGGCTCCTCGTTGGGAAATTGAACCCCAGTCTACCGCGTGACAGGCGGGGATACTAAACGCCATACTAACGAGGAAAAGATAGCATGCACTATATATCTGCAATCAGCATTTTTCATCGACTATTCCATCTTCACTTTCGAAACAAGCATAACTAGGTTATTGATCATATTAAAACACTGGTTTAAATTCAGACGTACCGTGCATACCAAACCCTTAAAATCAGGCATGATACCCAGTATATAGTCCAAAACATAACAGTCCAAAGCATTGATAGCATGAAACGTCTTCCTCCATGTCCGATCAATTTATGAATATTTTGTAACAGTAATGTTGAAGTGTGAAAATCCTTCAAAAGAATAACAGGATCTTCAGCAATAAAGTTCACCGTTAGATTTGATTTAATGTCCGGATCATTAGCAGAGATTTCAAATCCCAGCTCAAGCTTTGGCCATTCTCTGTCTGGCTTACAGAGAGATTTTGGTTCATCGACCCATCTCTTATCACTTAAGAAGAGGTTCACTGTCAGATCTTTGGAAAGTTCATTCGCAGGATTTTCTTCTGTGTTAACATATTTCAGTTGTACAACATTAGTAACTCCCAATGCTCTTTCCATTGGCAGATCGGCTTTGTCCAAATCCAACTCTCTGGTTTATTTGGCTCTATCATCTAGTGGAATGCTTTCACAATTGTCGCTGTTCCACTTGGAAAGTGTGAATCCTCCCTTATTGAAAAGATAAGTCAGATGTTCTACTGGTAGAATTGCTTCCTGCTCAGTAGATAGTGGGGGTTTTTTGTGTTTTGTGTGGGGGGGTTGTAGAAATTATTTTTCAAAGTAGATATTACCTCCTCTGGAAAATAATATTTATTCTCCTCAGCGGTCTTCCATAAAGCAAAGTTCGCACAATTTGGAGATGACACTACTCCAAAGAGATGTACTTTCATCCGGTATTCAACAAGATCTTGATTCAGATTCAGATTCAGATTCAGATTCAATTTTAATTGTCATTGTCAGTGTACAGTACAGAGACAACGAAATGCATGTAGCATCTCCCTGGAAGAGCGACATAGCAAATGATTTGAATAAATAATAATAAGTGTCCGGGGGGGGGGGGGGGGGTGATTGGCAGTCACCGAGGTACGTTGTTGGGTAGAGTGACAGCCGCCGGGAAGAAGCTGTTCCTTGACCTGCTGGTTCGGCAACGGAGAGACCTGTAGCGCCTCCCGGATGGTAGAAGGGTAAACAGTCCATGGTTGGGGTGAGAGCAGTCCTTGGCGATGCTGAGCGCCCTCCGCAGACAGCGCTTGCTTTGGACAGACTCAATGGAGGGAGCGAGGAACCAGTGATGCGTTGGTCAATTTTCACCACCCTCTGCAATGCCTTCCGGTCGGAGACAGAGCAGTTGCCATACCGTACTGTGATGCAGTTGGTAATGATGCTCTCAATGGTGGAGCGGTAGAAGTTCACCAGGATCTGAGGAGACAGATGGACCTTCTTCAGCCTCCTCAGGGGGAAGAGGGCTGATGGCCTCCTTGATCAGAGTAGAGGTATTGAGGGTCCAAAGAGGTTTTTGTGAGATCCACCCCAGTGAACGCTGTGGTAGAAACATGTTCCACCTTGTGTCCCGTTAATGCATTATTTTGTTATTTTGTTGCCACCTCTGGACTTCCTATGAACTGATTTTCAAATTAGCTAAAGCACTTGGGGGTCAATGAAAATTGACTATAAATGTGCTATATAAATAAACTTATTATTATTATTATTATTATAGAAATTATTTTTCAAAGTAGATATTACCTACTCTGGAAAATAATGTTTATTCTCCTCTGCGGTCTTCCATAAAGCAAAATTCGCACAATTTGGAGATGACACTACTCCAAAGAGATGTACTTTCATCCGGTATTCAACAAGATCTTGATGCAATTCCCCTTTAGGCCACCATAAGAATCGCAGATAATCAATATGTTTATCAGTTACTTTCACTTGATGAAACATCGATCTGATGTCAACCATTAAAGCAATTGGTTCTATCTAAATTTGATGAGAACTCCAATGAGTGAGTTGGTAAGGTCTACACCTTGCAGTAGTTCACCGTTAAATGATCCTTTAAAGATTGCAGCACAATCTAAGACCACCCTCAGTGTCCCTTTCTTTGAGTGATACACCCCATGGTGCAGAATATACCAGAGCTCTCCATCACCCCGATATAGTTGATTCGTTGGTACCATTTCTGCATAATCATTATCAATCATATCCTGTAATAAGAATGTATATCCCTCATGAAATTTCGCATTCTTAACAAACTTACGTTTCAAATTCTGGATACGCTGTTCTGCAATATGACGATTATTCTGTAAACTAACACTTTCTTGCTGAAAGGTAAGTCCAAACAATAATGTCCATTGATCATCTTAACTGAATAGGTCATAATATCCAAGAATTTTAATTCTTCTCTGGACATTTCTTCAGATTCTTTGCTGGTACTTTAATTGAAGTCATGATTGTATTGCTTCATCAACAGCATTTCTAATTTACCAGTAGATATTTGGTTAACAACAACAGCACGGTAGTATCTATATAGGTTTTAATGCTTTCAGAGCATATTTTGACATCCTTCCGGTATGGCCATCGCCTTAAGTCTTCACATCTGATTATATTTTGCCGACCAACAGGCAAAGTTCCATGTGAAAACACTTCACATATCGGTATTAAATTATCCTCATCCAAATTGGATATCTCCATACTCGTAATGTAATGACTCATGCTCTCTTTATCTTTAGTCACGTAGGTACGTAATCGAATCTTAGTCTCTTCTCCTGTGATGTTCAGTCGTCTCGTCAGGTTTTCTGTGCAAAAGGTAGTCGAACTACCGTGACCCAGAAAAGCATATGTTTGCAACACTGTATTTGTCTAGCTGTCCCTTACCTGCACTGGTAAGATAGAAAAGTTACAAGCTTCAATCCCGGCCCCAATATGAGCAGTTACTTAAGGCAAGGTGATAGCATCACTAGTAGTCGACTTCTTCTTCTGTTCTGTTTGCTCCAGTTCATCCTCTTCTATTTGCTCTGGTAGCTCATCATCCATTTGTTCCAGTTCTTCTTCTTCTCCCCAATGCTCTGGTAGCTCTTCGTCTGTGTGAAGTGCTTCAGGATGATATTGCCTGTACTTATAACAAATCATAGGACTCTTACAGTCTCTCAACATATGTCCTTTTTCAAACATCCAAAACAGATTCCCTTCTCTTTCAAGAAATCCATCTTGTTTTCATATTCTTTTATCTTGAATCTTTGACACCATCTTATCGTGTGACCAATATCATCATATAACAAACAAAATATTATTTGCTTGCCAGTAGACACATTTCTTTTCATTCCATCTGTCATTTTCACAGGTCTGGTTGTGATAGCAAAACTACTTCTCTTAGGTTCAGATATTTATTCAGTTTTGGTAAAGGTAGAACCTTTTTTATTTGCAATCGGTTTGTAATCTTCAATAGTCCTGTAATGTGGCTCTAACATGTACCGTACTTCCCTTACTAAGAATTCTACTACCAGGTCTGGTAGCCTGGCTACCTCCTTCCTTTTGTCTCTTATTTTGCTTGTTCTTAATTGTAAGATCATTTCTATTGGCATTGGGTTATTATTGTCAAGTGTACCGAGAAAAAGGGGAAAACATCGTTTTGCAGGCTATCTAGGCAAATTATATGGAACAGAAGTACAAGTTCATAGAAAATTAACAGAGTCTAGTATATAGTGTTATAGCTACATAGAAAGTGCAGATATTAAAAAATGCAAGGACCAGAACAAGATTGTTTCGAAGATCGGGAATTCATTCTTTGCGCACATGGGTGGTCAATTCAACAATTTGATAACAACAGACAAGAAATTGTTCTTGCATATGATTGCATGTGGTTTCAAGCTTTTGTATCCATCCAGCAAGAGAGAGGAGAAAAGACTGTAGTCAATGCTGTGAGGTGTCCTTGACTACGTTAGCTGCTATACCGAGGCAGCATGGTGTAGATGAGTCAAAGGCGGAAGGCTGGTTCATCTGATGAACTGGGCTGCATTCAAAACTCTCTGTATTTTCCAGTGGCCTGGAACATAACAGTTCCCATACAATACCAGGATGTTTTCCGTGGAGCATCTGTAGAAATTGCTTAGTCATCATGGACATACCAGATTTCCTTAGTCTTACGAAGAAATCAAGGTGTCATTGTGGTTTCTCCCCCATAGCATCAATATGTTTGGATCAATCTTTGGTGATATTTACGCCAAGGAACTCTAAATTCTCAACCAACTCCACTTCAGCTTTATTCATACAGACTGGGGTGGGGGTGGGTGGGGGTGGGGGGGGGGGGGGGGGGGGGGGGGGGGGGGGGGGGGTGTACTCCACCGCACCGCCTGAAGTCGATGAACAGCTCTGTTGTTTTATTGGCATTGATAGAGAGTTTATAGTCTTGGCACCATGATACTGAGCTCTTGATTTTCCTGAATTCTTGCTATTGAGGGAGTGCTGCGTAGGTTTACAAGGTTAAACCCGAATGCCGGGACTGTCATATGCTGAGAGAATGGAGCGGCTGGGCTTATATACTCTGGAGTTTAGAAGGATGAAAGGTAATCTTATGGAAACAAATAAGATTATTAAGGGTTTGGACACACTAGAGGCAGGAAACATGTTCCTGATGTTGGGAGAGTCCAGAACCAGGGGCTACAGTTTAAGAATAAGGGGTAAGCCATTTAGATGAGGAACCACTTTTTCAACAGAGAGTTGTGAGTCTGTGGAATTCTCTGCCTCAGAGGGCGTTTCTCTGGATGCTTTCAAGAGGGAGCTAGATAGGGCTTTTAAAGATGGCGGACTCAGGGGATATGGGGAGAAGACAGGAACGGGGTACTGATTGGAGATGATCAGCCATGATCACATTGAATGCCGGTGCCGGCTCGAAGGGCTGAATGGCCTACTCCTGCACCTATTGTCTATTGTCTATTGAACTCTGTCTCATCATTTTTGGAGATCCAGCTCACTATAGTGGTGACATCTGCAAACTTGCAAAAGGAGCAGAAGTTGGCCCCACAGTTATGAGTATATAGGGAGTATGTATAGTAAGGGGTTGAGAAAGCAACCTCACAAGGCATCGGTCTTGACAATTATTCTGGAGGATGTTTTGTTGACCATCGTCACTGAATGTGGTCATGGGTCAAGAAATCAAGGATTCAGTAGCAGAATGGGGAATGCTAAGTCCTTGTTATCCAGCTGTTCCATGGATGAATGTAGGGTCAGGAAGGCCATCTGTCATGTGCCTGTTGTCAGTCGGTTGGTGAATTGCAATGGATTAATTTTGGAGAATGGAGCCTCTCAAAGCACTTCATGATAATGGATTTCAGAGCCAGCAGACAGCAGTGTTTAAAGCACACTACCTGGCTTTTCTTAAGCAGCAGGGTGATTGTAGTCTTCTTAAAACAGGAGGGAACCGTAAGCTTGCGACTACTCCTGCCAGCTGGTTCACTCATGTTCAGTGCAGTGGGATGTAAAAAAACATTACACCTCTCCCCCCCCCCCCCCCCCCCCCCCCCCCCCCACCAACCCCATACTTCCAGACTGAAGAGGGGCCCCAATCCATAACATCACCTTTTCCCTGAGATGCTGCCTGACCTCATGAGTTACTCCAGCACATTGTTTCTATCTAATTCCCCTGTCAATAGAAATCATTCTTACTATATAAGGATTAATCTATTTGTCTAAGAAAAGGCATGATATTTCAAACAGAACTGTGGGTGTGAAAACATGCTACAGTATATAAATACAGATTTCTGCCTCAAAATGTGTTGGTTAACCCTTAGCTCGATGGTTTGAAGTAAAATTTATTAACACGTAAAATCTACTCCACAGTCCCAAGTGATTAATTCGATTATTCTTAATAAAAGATTTAATTTAAAAAAACAAGTACAATTTCAGTAAATGTTGTCCATAATATTTAAAAATTGATTTAATATCAGCAAGATATTATTAAAAATATTGACTTCATGTAGTATCTTCCATTAGATAGTGGTTCTTTGGAAAAAATCAAGTTAATTTTTGGAAGTAATTAAAGCTGAGAAGAAAAGTAAAACAAATCAATTTGACGTGTAAGGTCAATTTTTGATTGCAGTTCTGAAAAATAATAATCGGTGCCTCAGGGTAGAATTAGTTGAATTATTTTCTGAATGCTGAGTTCAAAGTAATTGTTCATCACTATAAGTCTGCAGTTTGTCTTTACTATCTCTGGAAACATGCTCACAAATAGTTGAACGTCTGAATCTTGATTTTACGCTCAAAAATCTTTAGATCGGTGCAGTTCATTTGTGCTGGCCATTATTATTCCTCTGGTCAAACAACTTCATTGAATTATATCAATGACTAGAAAATGTTTTTTAGGACATTCTTAAAGGAATAGAGAAAAAGCGTTATAAATCAATTATTTTTTGAGTAAAGAGAAGAATAACTGTTGAATTTGCCCATGTGACCATTTTATTCCAGAGACTTGGGCACGAAACCCAGGCTGACACAAGAGTATTTAAGAGGGAAATCTGCTCTCTTTGAAATGCTACATTTTGAATTTGGACATTAGACAATAGATGTGTCTGTGGGGGTAAACAATCCTTTGGCAGTACTTCAAGAATGAGATAGAGGTTGATCATTGGTAGTCACATTCCAATATGCTGCAAATGTTGGAAATCCAGAAGAAAGGTGAAACATGGAGGAAATACTTAACCTGCGTGGTAATGTCTGTGGACAAATTGACAAATAATGATAATTCAATCATGTGTATTCACATGAAGCAAGGATAGGATTCTATTTGTCCTCACCCTCCATCCTTAATGGACAATTTTCCATATTTTCCAACATTTTCAATATGTTTCCACCACCAAAAACACCACTTGGAAGGAAACATTTCCTCTGCAACTTCCTGGATTGTTCATGCATCTCCACCAACATGCAGTTCGCTTCTCATCAAACCTTACTCCATGGCCATAAAGGATATATCAACCGCCTCTTTAACTTCTTCTCTTCCCACCATCATGGGACTCTCAACATTCCTTCCATGTGAAGCAGAAATTCACTTGCACTTCTTCCTGTGTTGCAGTATGCAGGCATGGATAACCAGTGTTTGCTGATGCACGCATTGGCACTGGCCAGCTATTCTATATAGTACATTGTACATAAAACAGTACAGCCCTGGAACAGCCCTTTGGCCGACAATGTCAATGCCAAACACGATGCCAAGTTAAACTAATCTCTGCCTGCACGTGATCCACATCCCTTATTCCCTGCATATCTCTCCATATCCTCTGTGGAATTCATTGTAATACAGTAATAAAACATACTCTGTTAGCTTCTTGTCTGGATAATGATGAATATCATTGTGGATTTAGTAAATAAAATGTAATAACATCGAAAACAATTATTAACTTTCCCCTGGGTATGTAAGATGAACCACTCGGAAATGCTAAGCAAATATTTGTATCTTTCTTAATCTCATTATTGTAAAAGTAGGAACAATGAACCAGATTTAACAAATGGACATGATTCTTTGAGAAAACTGCAAATTATGTAAAATATTTTATTGAAAAAATGGTACAAATATTTTATTTTATATAGCATTCTTTATGATTTCAATAGACAATAGGTGCAGGAGTAGGCCATCCATCCCTTTGAGCCAGCACCGCCATTCAATGTGATCATGGCTGATCATCCCCAATCAGTACCCCGTTCCTGCCTTCCCCCATATCTCCTGACTCCGCTATTTTAAGAGCCCTATCTAGCTCTCTCTTGAAAGCATCCAGAGAACCTGCCTCCACTGCCCTCTGAGCCAGAGAATTCCACAGACTCACCACTCTCTGTGAGAAAAAGTGTTTCCTCGTCTCCGTTCTAAATGGCTTACTCCTTTTTCTAAAACTGTGGCCCTGGTTCTGGACTCCCCCAACATCGGGAACATGTTTCTTGCCTCTAGCGTGCCCAAGTCCTTAACAATCTTATATGTTTCAATGAGATATCCTCTCATCCTTCCAAACGCCAGAGTGTATGTCCAGCTGCAGCATTCTCTCAGCATATGACAGTCCCGCCATCCTGGGAATTAACCTTGTAAACCTACGCTGCACTCCCTTAATAGCAAGAATAGCATTTCGTCACATATTAAAACATTTTATTATCTATGAAACATTTAAATTGTTGTTAATTACGTAGTACCAATGTCATGTTGGACACAATGGACTCCCACAGACAGAAATGGAGCAAAATGAGTATAACTATCCTCAGGAGAGGGCTCTGATGGTTGTTTGCCTGCCCTTCCTATCGTTATGGAGACATTTATGGAGACATTGTTGATGATATTTTACCAATCCATTTATATGCCTATTGTAGGTAGTACAGGTCTCAGAACTATATAAGAAAACAAATGTCAGAGTTTCCAAATAAACTATAAGTTTATTTCAGATATAAGGTCTTAATTTTTGATGATGTTTTACACTAATTGCCCAAAGATAGTCCTAGGCCATTGAAGGTAAAATTATGTAGAAAAGAACTGCAGATGCTGGTTTATACTGAAGCTGGTTTATACAGTCAAGTCAAGGACACCGCACAATGTGCTGGAGTAATTCAGCGGGTCAGGCAGCATCTCTGGAGAAAAAGGATGGGTGTCTGTCTTTGCTAGTAGATGACATGAGATATAGGAAACAATCTATGTTTTCCATGCATATGTTTCAAACAATTCTTACCAAAAGGCAGAGTGGTGGAGCATGGAATAGTTGCCGGAGGGACTTTGTTTTGAGGATGTTAAATGTAAGGCCTTCCTCTCATATGCTTCAGTGAGAATGTCAACAATAGCTTAGAAATCTCAATCACTTTTCATTAGTTCTGAGGATTGACTCTGCTCCTGCTGAAGGTTGGGAGGTCTAGAACCTGAAGTGTATTTTAAAAAGATGGAGTCAGCCATTCAGAACAAAATTGAAAAGGTTGTTTGTCAGCCAGAGGATAATGAAACTTTGGAATTCCCTATCTAAACCAAATCTGCGCTAGCTCAGCCCGAGAATAAATTCAAGGTGGAAAACAACAGCAATGTTGCTATTAACATAATAAAAGGATATAGAGTTGGTACAGGAAAGTGTTGTTAGGTGAAGGATTAGTCCTAATCTTTTTTTTAAATGGTACAGTAGGTTTGAGGGATGAATGGCCAATTCTTACTTCTATTTCAAGCAAAACACAAAGTGCTTGGCATACTTAGCATAACAGCATGGTTAACAAACAGGCGGCATGTTTGGAAGGAATGAATAGACAATATTTCAGGTTGGGAACCTTCTTCAGACACTACTTATATTGTCTTTTCCATTGTGGAGTGTTCAGAATTCTCCAAACAAGATTTAAACCAGCGTGGGTCATATTATCTTCCATGGAGGCAGCAAAGACTATCCCATTTGGGAAATATTATTTATTTTTTAGCTTCCTGTCTGGAAGTTATTACTATCTGTGTGCCATACTGTATGGAGCAAATCGAAAATACAGGACCTATTTTACAAATGTATACACCTGATGGGAGCTCTGCCTTTAATGAATCCATCTCAACAAATTGCCACTGTGCTTTCATACAAGTTTCCATCCATTCAATGGCAATTCATGTTGAGCACCACCAGAATTTCTCAACAGGATCTGTTGGTGGGCAGGAGCTTTCCCTCAGGAGTCCATAATTGTAAAACTATTCCCAGTGAGTTTCTTGTATTTAACATCAAGCAACAAAATTTATTTTTTTCTTACTCTGTTTCTCAGCTTCACTGAAGCTGAAGATTAAATTGTTCCCAATTAATTGGCAAGTTGTTATCTTCAGATAAATGACAACTGTCATAACACAGTCTGCAGTGTGGAGGGAGAAGACTGGCTGAAATATAATTTTAATTGTTGCACTAAGAATAATTTAAGGCTTTTTTCCCCATTACCATAGAAACTGGGGCAATCGCTCTGGTCAGACGACGTAATAATGGAGGTATACGTGGCACTGAGTAGGACTAATGCACGTAAGGCTGCTGGCCCTGACGGCATCCCCAGGCGCGTGCTCAGGGCCTGTGCTGCGCAGCTGACAGACGTCTGGACTGACATCTTCAACCTGTCACTTGCCCAAGCAGTTGTCGCCACGTGCCTTAAAACCACCTCCATCATGCCAGTGCCAAAACACTCCACTGCGGCAAGCCTCAACGACTTCCGCCCAGTTGCACTTACCCCCATCATCACCAAGTGCTTTGAGAGGCTGGTCCTGGCACACCTCAAAAGCTGCCTACCCCCCACACTGGATCCCTATCAGTTTGCCTACCGCAAGAACAGGAGTACGGAGGATGCCATCTCAGCGGCCCTTCACTTCGCCCTCTCCCACCTCGACAACAGAGACACTTACGTAAGAATGCTGTTCATCGATTACAGCTCAGCATTCAACACCATTATACCATCTAAACTGATCACCAAACTCGGTAACCTGGGCATCGATCCCTCCCTCTGCAACTGGATACTGGACTTTCTAACCAACAGACCACAGTCTGTTAGGTTAGACAAGCACACCTCTTCAACCCTCACCCTGTACACCGGCGTTCCACAGGGCTGTGTGCTGAGCCCCCTCCTCTACTCCCTCTTCACCTATGACTGCACACCTGTACATGGTACTAACACCATCATCAAGTATGCAGATGATACAACGGTGATTGGCCTCATCAGCGACAACGATGAGTCGGCCTACAGGGAGGAAGTCCAGTACTTAGCAGCATGGTGCACTAACAACAACCTGGCCCTTAACTCCAAGAAGACCAAGGAGCTCATTGTAGACTTCAGGAAGTCCAGGGGCGGCACGCACACCCCCATCCACATTAACGGGACGGAGGTGGAACATGTTTCTAGCTTCAGGTTCCTGGGTGTTAACATCTCCGATGACCTCTCTTGGACCCACAATACCTCAACTCTGATCAAGAAGGCTCACCAGTGTCTCTTCTTCCTGAGGAGACTGAAGAAGGTCCATCTGTCTCCTCAGATCCTGGTGAACGTCTACCGCTGCACCATCGAGAGCATCCTTACCAACTGTATCACAGTATGGTATGGCAACTGCTCTGTCTCTGCACAGAAGGCCTTGCAGAGGGTGGTGAAAATTGCCCAACGCATCACCGGTTCCTCGCTCCCCTCCATTGAGTCTGTCCAAAGCAAGCGCTGTCTGCGGAGGGCGCTCAGCATCGCCAAGGACTGCTCTCACCCCAACCATGGACTGTTTACCCTCCTACCATCCGGGAGGCGCTACAGGTCTCTCCATTGCCGGACCAGCAGGTCCAGGAACAGCTTCTTTCCGGCGGCTGTCACTCTACTCAACAACGTACCTCGGTGACTGCCAATCACCCCCCCCCACCAACAGATTAAAGTTGAATCTGAATCTGAATCTGAATCGAATAGTTTTTTTTGTTTTTTTTGTTTAGAGTTTTATTAGAAGTTAATACAGCACAAAACAGTACAGTGGAACCTAATTTTAGGTGCCAACTATGTAATACCGTAATCCATTCTATGTACAACCTCTAGTTTTATGTTATGAGAAGGAAGTAAGCAAGACAAGAAAAAGAAAACAATAGAAAGAGGAAAAAGTGGAAAAATAGATGGTAGAGAGTAGAAAAACGTGAAGTGTGTATATAAAACATAAAAAAGGAAGAGAGAAAGTGGAAAGTAGAAATAGAAGAGAAGGCCCCTTAAAAGAGAATTTTTCAAATCTGTATTCGGAGATGTAGATCTATCCGCGTCATGAACTGAAATCAGCAATCTTTACGGTACCGCTGCATCACATGATTCCAAAAAGTCGATGAAAGGAGACCAACTCCTTAAGAATTGGTCATATTTATCTATTAGTCGGAGTCTCATTTCTTCAAGGCGTGCTATGTCCATCATATTCCTAATCCACATTTTAACAGTTGGTGTGGTTGTATTTTTCCAAAATTTAAGTATCAATTTCTTTCCAATTATTAACCCATAATTAAAAAAAAACATTTTGATCTTTATTTAAATTGGTATCTTCTCCTATTATTCCAAATATAATCCATTCCGTTTTGGGTTCTATTCTTGACTTGAAAAGCTTTGTAAATATATCAAATATATCACTCCAAAATGTATTCAACTTTGTACATCCTACAAATGAATGTGTTATATTAGCGTTTTGAAACAAACATTTATCGCATCTGGGAGAGACGTTTGGATAAAATGTATTCAACTTCGTTTTGGAATAATATAGTCTATGTAATAATTTGAATTGAATTTAATTATGTCTTGCATTAATAGAACAGTTATGTGTATTCATCAAATACTTTTCCCATCTATCCTTCGAGATCTTTATCATTAGCTCATGTTCCCAATCTTCATTTAATGCTTCTGTTGAGGGTGATTCTCTATTTAATATATTATTATAAAAGTATGATATTAATTTTTGTGAATTAGCCTTAATATTCATTGCTTCTAAAGGATCTAAAAATATAGTTTGAGATCTATGTGTATATTTTTTCATAAAGTCACATACCTGTATATATTTAAAATATTGATTATCCTTCAATTTAAATTTTAATTTTAATTGTTGAAATGATAACAGTTTGCCCACTTCATACATATCCCCCTGAATCGAATAGTTTTAAGTGTTTTTGCGGCATGTAGTCATTTGTGAAAGAGGTGCTTTTTGTCAGTGATCTGTACATTAGCATTTTGCATCAGCAATATTTGTGACTGAAAATCTCTCTGGTCAGGGGAAAGATCATGATACAATACCAGTCCCTTATCTTCCTTAGGTATAGACAGATAAACATTTAGTATAATATACTTTTTAAAGTGCCATTATTTCTGAAAAATCAGATCACATGGTTTAGGATGTTAAAAGAGCAACATTTATGATATCGATTTAGATTAAACAAAAAATTCCTATACATCAATTTAACAGATGCTTAAATGCAAAATAAATTGGAATACTCTCTCAATGGGCTTCTGAGCAGATGCATTGGCCGATAGGGGAAACGTAAGTAGTTTTAAATCAATGTGAATTAACTTTAGTAGAGATATGAAGTATGATGGAAGTGCAATGATAAAGCAATGAAGTCAAATAAGTGGTCTGGAGACTCAAATTTGTTCCAAGCAGCTTAACAGCTCCGAAAGCACTGAGCAGTCATTGTCGCTATATGGAAGAATATTGACCAGGAGGATATGTTAGACTCAGGGATGCAGGGAACATTAAGGGCATCTATTACGTATATCAGCAGAAAGGAAACCACATCTTACATAAGAAAGGAGCCCAAAGGGCATTGTTGGAGAAGACAAGGGTGTAACCACACTGGCAGAATTTCAGAAAGACCACTTCTCTATTTCGCTACATTAAGACAAAAAGTATATATGATTATAATACTCCTGCTATATTAACACTGCTATTTGATAATGTAGCACCGGGGTAAGTAACTACCTATTCTACTTCATCAGCTTTTGTAAGTTCCGCACCTAAGAGGAAGCATTGCATGTGAATACATGGAGCTTGCTTACTTGAGTATAAATATGCTGAGTTTACCACTAATCTGCAGAGTTGCTAGCCTAGCCTTTGACTAGGCACTCTATCCTTGCATGCAAGTAAAATAAAGCTTATCTCTGACAGTCATATGCTTTGTGTGTGTATGTTAAGAGTCTTACTTGGAGTTGAGATTTCAACGGATATCCTATTCCATATCAACTACCGTGTGGGCAAATCAGTCCCTAGTTTAATGTCTCATTGGACGCAATGCAGATGTGCTCTCACTATTGTTCTGGAAATTGTCCAACAGTCTTAACATTACTTTTTCCGGGTTCAACCAATTGTAAAAGGGAGGCACAGTGGCACAGTGGTAGAGTTTCTGCCTGACAGCGCCAGAGAACCAGTTTTGATCCTGACTTTTGGTGTTGTCTGGATGGAGTTTGTACATTCTTGCTGTCATATGCTGAGAATATGTAGTGACTCGGCTTGTATAGAAAACATAGAAACATAGAAAATAAGTGCAGGAGTAGGTCATTCGGCCCTTCGAGCCTGCACCACCATTCAATATGGCTGATCATCCAACTCAGTATCCTGTACCTGCCTTCTCTCCATACCCCCTGATCCCTTTAGCCACAAGGGCCACATCTAACTCCCTCTTAAATATAGCCAATGAACTGGCCTCAACTACCTTCTGTGGCAGAGAGTTCCAGAGACTCACCACTCTCTGTGTGAAAAACATTTTTCTCATCTCTAACGGATTTCCCCCTTTATCCTTAAACTGGGACCCCTTGTCCTGAACTTCCCCAACATCGGGAACAATCATCCTGCATCTAGCCTGTCCAACTCCCTAAGAATTTTGTAAGTTTCTATAAGATCCCCCCTCAATCTATCAAGCCAAGTCTATCCAGTCTTTCTTCATATGAAAGTCCTGACATCCCAGAAATCAGTCTGGTGAACCTTCTCTGCACTTCCTCCAAGGCAAGAATGTCTTTCCTCAGATTTGGATAAAGAAGATAAATGTAAGGAAAGGTCCTGTGTTTGGAGAGTGGGCAGGAGTGATTGTATAATTAAAGGGCAATGGTTCCAGGCAAAGATGAATTGAATGTGGGACAAATGAACAAGAATGATTTCAAGAAGATTTAGATGAATATCAGAGGGGTTGGAAAGCATTGGTTATCTGCCAAAAGAATAGATTCATTGAGGAGAAATATGCATCTGGGACAAAGGCAAGGGGCAGTGGGATTGGAAGAGTGAATGAGCAGCCATGGGCCTAATGGGGTCTAGGGATGAAGGGCAAGGTCATCCTATAGGTAAGTGGCTGTGTTCTGTTGATTGAGTTATTTATACAGCACAAGAAAGCAAAGTAGATATCAGATATAAATTAATTCACATCCTGAGAACAAATAATACCTTCACTTAAAATGCGTTTTCAGGTTCAGGTTTATTATTGTCAATGCATACCGAGGTACAGTGAAAGCTTTGTCCAGGGCAAGCTACCTCATCAATTTTGTGGGTGGCACAGTGGTGCAGCAGTAGAGTTGCTGACTTACATTGCCAGAGACCCAGGTTCAATCCTGACACACGGGTGCTGTCTGTACAGAGTTTGCATGTTCTCCCTGTCTGTTGAGGATTATTAGAGCAGCTTGTAATGGAGCCGACCAGAGAAAAGGCAATTCTGGACTTAGTGTTGTCCAATGAACCAGATATGATAAGAGAACTCGAGGTAAAAGAACCACTTCGAGATAGTGATCATAATATGATTAGTTTTAACCTGCAATTTGAGAAGGAGAATGTTAAATCGGAAGTGTCAGTGATGCAGTTGAACAAAGGGGACTATGAAGGCATGAGAGGGGAGCTGGCCAAGGTCGACTGGAAAGGGAACCTAGCAGGAATGAAGGTGGAATAGCAATGGCAGGAATTTCTGGTCATAATCCGGAAGGCGCAGGAACATTTCATTCCAAAAAGGAAGAAAGATTCTAAGGGGAGTAGGAGGCAACCGTGGCTGACAAGAGAAGTTAGGGATAGAATAAAACTAAAATAAAAGATGTATAACGCAGCAAAGAGTAGCCGGAAGCCAGAGTATTGGGAAACTTTCATAGGACAACAGAAGGAAACAAAACAATACGGGTTGAAAAGATGAAGTATGAAGGGAAGCTGGCCAGGAGTATAAAGAAGGACAGTAAAAGCTTCTTTAGATATGTTAAGGGGAAAAGAGTAGCAAAGTCAAATGTGGGTCCCTTGAAGGCAAACACGGGTGAAAATATTATGGGCAACAAGGAAATGGCAGAAGAGTTGAATACATTCTTCGGATCTGTCTTCACTAAGGAAGACACAAGCAATCTCCCAGACGTACTGGAGGACAGAGGATCTAAGGGGGTAGATTTTTTCAGAATTGCAGGCAGTGGCGAATGCAGTGCCGCAACTGTTTACCATGTATATTAATGATTTGGAAGAGGGAATTAGGAGCAACACTAGCAGGTTTACGGATGACACAAAGCAGTGTGGCAGTGTGAACTGTGAAGAGGATGTTAAGGAAGTTGCAGGATGACCTGGACAGGTTGAGTGAGTGGGCAGATGCGTGGCAGATGCAGTATCTATATTAGTAAATCTTTGTTCTTGACCGCTTTTGGCCAACTGCTTCGATTTCTGAGAAAACGCCGCCACCTATGGTTGTCATTTTTGGCCACCTCGCTCAGAACCCCCCTCCACCATACGTGTGTGGAAAACCTTTCCTGTCGATGAAAAATGAGAGAGATATTAATGTTTTTACAAAATTCCCCATTCTCTCTGCTGCCCCCGCTGGCGGCAGGGGGGTGGACTATAAAAGCCGGAAGTGTCGTGCCTCACTCAGTCTCTGCCTGACCCAGGAAGCGAAAGGGTCATGGCTCTCTGTGCTGTGGATCTACTCCACGGTGAGTCCCCTCCATGTGCTTTTTCAGCCAATTGATATGTATTTTGTTTGCCAGGGCCTGAAGTTACTTGGCATTTTAGTATTGGCTGTGACTGTGTGGCTCTGTGTGTTTTCTTCAGGAAATGTATTTGTTGTAAAGAGTTTGCAAATTTGTTTCTATTGTGTTTAAAATGAATGTTTACAGAAAAGAAAATGCATTTGTTGTAAAGAATTTGCAAATTTGTTTCAATTGTGTTTAAAATAAATGTTTATAAAAAAGAAAATGTATTTGTTGTAAAGAGTTTGCAAATTTGTTTCTCTTGGGTTTTAAAATGGTTGCAATTGTTTTCAGATGGATAAAGCATGAATAAATGTTTTTATTTGATCAGAACTGTGTTTAAGTTTAAAATTGGTGCTCATTCTGTGATTTTGGCTGGGTTGCAAGATGGCATCGATGACGTAATTTCCGGTTAGTGGGAAGATGGCATCAATGACGTCATTTCCGGTCAGTGGCAAGATGGCGCTGACTGGAGAAGACACGCAGAGTGCAGGCGCTGCTGAACAATTCAACAGAGCTGGTTGCTTTGTCTATGGTAAGAGTGTGTTTGTTAGACGTTATTTAAAAGCAGCATTGTGTTTCAGCCACAGCGTCTACAGCAGGCTTTAAATATCCATTTTACACACTGTATATTCAACATGTTCTGAAGTTACTTGGCATTTTAGTATTGTGTGTGTGTGTGTGTGTATGTATTAGTGTGTGTGTGTGTATGAATATATATGTGTGTGTTTGTGTGTGAATGTGTGTGTGTGTGTGTGTGTGTGTGTGTGTGCGTGTGTGTGTGTTTGTTAGACGTTATTTAAAAGCAGCATTGTGTTTCAGCCACAGCCTCTACAGCAGGCTTTAAAGATCCATTTTACACACTGTTTATTCAACACATTCTGAAGTTACTGAGCATTTTAGTTGTATGTGTGTGTGTGTGTTTTATTAGATGTTATTTAAAAGCAGCATTTTGTTACAGCAGCAGCAGTGTCTACAGCAGGATTTAAAGATTTGTTATACACACTGTATATTCAACATGTTCTGAAGTTACTTGGCCTTTTAGTTGTGTGTGTGTGTGTGTGTGTGTGTGTGTGTGTGTGTGTGTGTGTGTGTGTGTGTGTGTGTGTGTGTGTGTGTGTGTGTGTATGTGTGTGTGTGTGTGTGTGTGTGTGTGTGTTTGTTGGATGTTATTTAAAAGCAGTATTTTGTTTCGGCAGAAGCAGCGTCTACAGCAGGATGTAACGATTTGTTTTACACACTGTATATTCAACACGTTCTGAAGTTACTTGGCATTTTAGTTGTGTGTGTGTGTGTGTGTGTGTGTTTGTTAGATGTTATTTAAAAGCAGCATTTTGCTACAGCAGCAGCCTCCAGAACATGATTTAAAGATTTGTTTTACACACTGTATATTCAATACGTTCTTGTGACTCCTCCTAACTGACAAAGCAGACCAATTCTTAATGATTTGGTCTCCATTTATCGACTTCTTACAAGCATATATTGCACAGCATAACCATAGAAATTAACTTTCAGGATCAGGTGAAGGGTGGTCAAGAATAATAAATAGCTATTTCTCCTTCAGTCCTATGTTTTCTATCGCATCTTTTCTTTCTCTATATTCTCTCTTTTCTTCTTTCCTTCACCTCACTGTTCGATATCACACACTTCTGAATTTTTCTACTATTTGCTTTCTTTTCTTCCATTTACTGCTAAGAAAAAATAAGTTGGACATAAAAGGTAACATCAATATATATTAGGTATCTACAAGGTACCACATTATTGTATTTACTTCTAAAAAAAACACGTTCTGAAGTTACTTGGCATTTTCACTATTGTGTGTGTGAATGTGTGTGTTTGTGATTATCTGTGTGTGTGTGTGTGTGTGCATATATGTGTGTGTGAGTGTGCCTGTGTGAATATGTGTGAATATGTGCGTATGTGTGTGTGTGTGTGTGAATATGTGTGTATGTGTGTGAATATATGTGTGTGAGTGTGTGTGTGTAAATATGTGTGTGTGTGTGAATGTATATATGTGTGTGAATGTATATGTGTGTGAATGTGTGTGTGTGTGTGTGTGAATGTGTGTGTGTGTGTGAATATATGTGTGTGTGTGTGTGTCTGTGTAAATATGTGTGTGTGTGTGAATGTATATGTGTGTGTGAATGCATGTGTGTGTGTGTGAATGAATATGTGTGTGAATATGTGTGTGTGTGGCCATATGTGTGTGTGTGAGAATGTGTGTGTGAATGAGTCTGTGTGTGTGCGTGTGTGAGAATGTGTGTGCGAATGAGTCTGTGTGTGTGTGTGTAAATGTGTGTGTGTGTGTGTATATGTGTGCGTATATATGTGTGTGTGAATATGTGTGTGTGTGTGTTTGTGTGTGTATATGTGTGTGTATATGTATGTGTGTGTGTATGTGTGTGTGTGTGAATGTGTGTGTGAATGTGTGTGTGTGTATGTGAGAATGTGTGTGTGAATGAGTCTGTGTATGTGTGTGCGAATGAGTGTGTGTGTGTGTATGTGTGTGTGAATGAGTGTGTGTGTGTCTGTCTGTGTGTATGTGTGAATGAGCCTGTGTGTGTATATATATGTGTGTGTGTATACGAGTCTGTGTATACGAGTCTGTGTGTGTGTGTGTGAGTCTGTGTGTGAGTCTGTGTTTGTGTGCGTGTGAGTGTGTGAGTTGGAGGGTGTGTGTGATGAATGTGTGTGTGATGAATGTGTGTGTGTGTGAATATGTGTGTATGTGTGTGAATATGTGTGTGAATATATGCGTGTGTGAGTGTGTCTGTGTGTCAATATGTGTATATATGTGTGTGGGTGTATATATATGTGTATGTGTGAGAATGTATATGTGTGTGTGAATGTATATGTGTGTGTGTGTGTGTGTGTGTGTGTGTGTGTGTGTGTGTGTGTGTGTGTGTGTGTGTGTGTGTGTGTGTGTGAATGAATATGTGTGTATGAATATGTGTGTGACCATGTATGTGTGTGTGAATATGTGTGTGTGTGACTGTGTGTGTGAATATGTGTGTGTGTGTGTGTGTGTGTGTGTGTGTGTGTGTGTGTGTGTGTGTGTGTGTGTGTGTGTGAGTGCGTGTGTCTGTGTGTGTGTGTGTGTGTGTGAATGAGTCTCTGTGTGAATGTGTGTGTGTGTGTGTGAATGAGTCTGTATGTGTGAGTCTGTTTGTGTGTATGTGAGTCTGTGTGAGGTGGAGGGTGTGTGTGATCAACAAATAGTACAAATAATTTAGTCTTCCGTAGTTCAGAGCGGACGCACCTGGCCGACCCACCGGACTCGTCAAATCTCGCCGCCCCACCGACCATCCGCCCACCGGTACGTGCCACGCTTGCTCGCCGCTCCAGCAGCCATCACCTTACCTGCAGCCTGGACTCATCACCGGGCCTGAATTTTCCACCAAAGATACTAGGAGCTCCTCTAGTATATTTGGTTGCTACGCTGCAGATTCCCACTATCCTGGGTTTGACTGCGCTGGGTCCTAATGCTGGTCCCCCCCGACTCTGGTAACCTCAGTGGCTGTTCCACTGGGTCTTTCCCATTTCCCTCAAACAATGTGACCCCCCAGCTCTTCCCCACCCACACTACATCATCTCGGCCTCAGCCCATTCACCTGCCTTCCTCTGGCCCCAACCTCCATCCCTGCCGTTTGTTCATCATCCCCCTTCACCTCCGCCTCTCAGATACTGAACGGTTTGTCTGCAGCAGAGGCTTCACCTTTGTCCCTTCCATCAGCTGATAATTAGTAAAGTTTTGAATTGGTCTACCAAACTGCTTTGTCAGTTGTCTGTTCATTAAGAAGTGAACCTATTTGTTTAGTTTTAAGTTAGCCTTTTTCAAGCAGATTTGATTCCGATTTGATTCAGGTTTTGCAATATAATTGTCAATAAGGAACAATTCTTTAAGAAATATTTCAGATGGCCTTCCCTAATGTGGAAGCAATTTTGCGGCTGTTTCTTAGCTTAATGGTCACCAAATGCTAGGGAGAGAGGTCTTTTTCAAGACTCAAAAAAATTAAAATTGAATTAAGGTCCACAATGTCTCAAGAGAGGCTGGGAGTGACGAACTTCGACAAACAGATCTTGGTGAACTTCTGAATGATTTTGCTATGAAGAAGGCGAGACAAAAAAATGTTTGCTCTTAGTGTATTTGTAGATTCTTTATTTCTTAATATTACACATTCAATTCAAGAGACAATTATTGTTACATGCACCAATTGGTACAATTAAATTTTAGGGTTACCATCCGACGTCGGAACGGGAGAACATTCTCAACGGCTTGGACTTCTGAATCGGCCACTTCCTACCAGAGACCGCGGCTCCCGAAGTCCACAGGTTGAGCTGGGCGAAGATTCATGCTGGCAGCCGTCGGCAAAGGGATCCCAGGGCTCCACGATGTTGAAATCAGTGTGGCCCAAGGCTGGGAGCTCTGCAAACCATAGATTCATGATGTTGAAGCAGCAGGCCCAACACTCCAGAGCTTCAAACGGCGATCCAGGTAAGTCATCGTCCGCTCCGCGGTGAATCCAATATGTATTTTAAAACCAACTGTTTAATGGCAACATACTAAAAGTGTCACACTGTCACTGTCGGGTAGTCATAGTCCTCTAGTCGTGGGGGTGGGGGATTGGGGGGGGGGGGGCTCACAAGTGAAATAGCTTAGGGCCTCTCTTCACCAAATCCAGCCCTGGTCACAGTCCTAGAATAAATGGGTCATTTAAGACTACGGTGAGAAAAAACATTTTCACCCGGAGAGTTGTGAATTTATGGAATTCCCTGCCACAGAGGGCAGTGAGTGGAAGCCAAGTCACTGGATGGAGTTAAGAGTGAGTTAGCTAGAGCTCTAGGGGCTAGTGGAGTCAAGGGATGAGGGGAGAAGGCTGGCATGGGTTATTGATAGGGGACGATCAGCCATGATCACAATGAATGGCGGTGCTGGCTCGAAGAGCCGAATGGCCTCCTCCTGCACCTCGTTTCTTTTTTTTTAATTTTTAATTTTTTTTTTAATTTTTAATTTTATTTTTATTAGCAGTAAAGTAAATCACATTAATACATCGCATTTATCTTATTACATTATGTTGTACCACTTCATTTTTTGAGCTTTAAAAAAGATAGAAATAAAAGAAGTAAGGAAAGTAAGCAAGAATCGTGAAGGTGCAGGAAAGTGTTGGGAGAAGAGAACCCATTAGGGAAGGAATTAGAGAAGGAAGCAAAGAAAAGAAACAAGACCCTAGAAAGAAAAGAAAAAAAAAGAAGAAAGGAAAATCAATCGCTCTATTGTAACACAAGACTCCGCAAAAAAGGATATACCAACCGTGTTTTTATTAAAAATTTATTTTATACCCCCCGTTTCCAGGTCTTGGTAGCCTTTATGTTATAACTTATTATTGCACCTTAGCTTGTAATAGTTCCATAAATGCAGACCACGTCTTTTGGAAGTGATCTGCTTTGCCTGCTAGGAGGAGTCTCATCTCTTCCAAGTGTAATGTTTTGAACATGTTCGAAATCCACATTTTTGCTGCACCTCGTTTCTACGTTTCTATGTGACTGCATGGGTTTTCTCCAGGTGCTCCAGTTTCCTCCCACATTCCAAAGATGTGCAGGTTTGTAAGTTAATTGGCTTCAGTAAGAATTATAAATTCTAACTAGTATGTAGGATAGTGCTAGTGCACAGAATTGCTGGTCAGCGCGGACTTGGTGGGCTGTAGAGCCTGTATAATGAGACTAAATTCAAGTGCCATAATAGGTACTTTGGTCCAACATCCTTTAATTGTCATCACATACTTTCCAAGAGCAAATATCAATTTGCTAAATTGATTTGTTAAGATCAGAGATATTCAAGCAGTTCGTCAGTTTCATTCTTGCAGATTTGCTTTTTGTTTGGCTCTGAATATAAAAACAACCATTGCCTTCTAACATTTTTAACTTCCAATAAAAGGTCAAAACCTTTTCTTCTCTCCATATCTGACTTGCCTGGATATTGTTTCATATGGTTATTTTAGATTTTTGTCAATCACAATATTTGCCTTGAGTGATAAAATAAATGTGTTTTTACACCTAACCTTGTGACGAGATTTGATCACAAAATTAGGCCACGTAACATGAATGCAAAATGTTCACGCATTACAAAATAGAGTCCTTTCCCTGCAGATTTATGGAGGTCATTGCAGGTCTCATAAAGTCTCTATTCAAGTATCAGATTGAGGTTTTTCACCTGACAATTCGCAAAATAATTTTAGGGCCTACTCTCTTCTTTTACAAGGAGAAAGGAAAACATTAAATTTGACTTTTCTTTAGACGTTTAGACTTTAGATTTTAGAGATACAGTGCAGAAACAGCCCATTGAGTCTGCACCAACCAGCGATCACCCCGCACACTAAACTACTCACACTAGGGGCAAATTTACCACTTACCGAAGCTATTTAACCTACAAACCTGTACATCTTTGGAGTGTGGGAGGAAACCAGAGCATGCAAAGAAAATCCACATATTCACAGGGAGAATGTACAAACTCCATACAGACAGCACCCTAGCCAGGATCGAACCCAGGTCTACGGTGCTGGAAAGCAACAACTCTACCATTTCGCCACTGTGCTGTCTACCTTCTTCTAGGTGCTCACAAATCAGACACATGAAAAAAGTTATGAATTGAACAAAAAGTATGGTGGTGTATATCACAGAAGTCATAGAGTGTGGAAATAGGCCCTTCGGCCCAACTTACCCACACTGGCCAACATGTCCCAGCTATACTAGTGCCACCTGTCAGCATTTGGTCCATATCCCTCCAAACATGTCCTATCTATGTACCTGTCTAACTGTTTCTTAAATGTTGGGATAGTCCCTGCCTCAACTACCTCCTCTGGCAGCTTGTTCCATACATCCACCACTCTTTGAGTGAAAAAGTTACCCTTCAGATTCCTATTAAATCTTTTCCCCTTCACCTTAAACCTATGTCCTAGGTCACAGTATATAATTGTGCAATACATTTAATTTTGGGCTAATACATTCTTGTTTAGTTGTACTTTAGTGCTGCTTTAATTAGTTTCTGCATATTTTTCTTAATCAATAAAGTGTAAGCGTCCTGACAAAGCTGCTTAAATAAACAATGCAACATATCAATGAGACCCAGAAAAAATTAAACAACTCTCTATATTTCTCCTGTAACCTAGATGGCAAGGTGGAGATCTTTACTTGGTTACTCTTACCCACAATTACACATCTGGGACAGAAAACTCAACATAATTAAACCAGTATTGCAATCCTCATTCGATTGCAAGATTCGTTCAATAAACAACCTCAAAACAAACTAATGAATTGTACTAGTTTATTTCGAAGTCTTCCACTCAATATTGTATTTTCAGTTATGTAATTTCTGAATTGAGATTATCCCATCAGGAAAATCTGAACAGGTTAGGTCCTCCTCGACCAGAGGAGCAACCTATACCCAGCCACTGACACTCTCCTCCGCCTAGTGGAGTTGGTCCTCACCCTCAACAACTTTACGTTTGACTCCTCCCACTTCCTCCAAACACAAGGCATAGCTATGGGCACACACATGGGCCCCAGCTACGCCTGCATCTTTGTCGGGTACGTTGAACAATCCTTGTTCAATACGTACCAGGGCCCCAACCCCGACCTCTACCTCCGTTACATTGACAACTGCTTTGGGGCCACCTCCTGCACCCACACACAACTGACTGACTTCATCCACTTCACCACCAACTTCCATCCGGCACTCCAATACACCTGGACCATTTCCGACACTTCCCTACCATTCCTTGACCTCACCATCTCCATCGCAGGGGACAGACTTCTGACTGACATACACTACAAACCCACTGACTCACATGGCTATCTGGACTACATGTCTTCCCACCC
Organism: Leucoraja erinaceus; assembly: GCF_028641065.1. Lineage (NCBI taxonomy): Eukaryota > Metazoa > Chordata > Chondrichthyes > Rajiformes > Rajidae > Leucoraja > Leucoraja erinaceus. Next base: position 20,969,772 of record NC_073380.1, read on the forward strand.
TGCCCGCTGTAAAGACTCCATCCCCTACTCCCAATTCCTCCGCCTACGCAGCATCTGTTCTCAGGATGAGACGTTCCACAGCAGGGCATTGGAAATGTCCTCGCTCTTCAGGGAACGGGGATTCCCCTCCTCCACCATAGATGAGGCTTGCACCAGGGTCTCTTCCATACCCCGCAACACTGCTCTCTCTCCCCATCCCCGCACTCGCAACAAGGGCAGTCCCCCTAGTCCTCACCTTTCACCCCACCAGCCGGCAAATACAACAAATAATCCTCCGCCATTTCCGCCACCTCCAACGTGACCCCACCACTCACCACATCTTCCCATCTTCCCCCATGTCTGCCTTCCGCAAAGACCGCTCCCTCCGCAATTCCCTTGTCAATTCTTCCCTTCCCTCCCGTACCACCCCCTCCTCAGGCACTTTCCGTTGCAACCGCAAGAAATGCAACACCTGTCCCTTCACCTCCCCCCTCGACTCCATTCAAGGACCCAAGCAGTCGTTCCAGGTGCGACAAAGGTTCACCTGTATCTCCTCCATCCTCATCTACTGCATCCACTGCTCTAGATGCCAGCTGATTTACATCGGTGAGAACAAGCGGAGGTTGGGCGATCGTTTCGCCGAACACATCCGCTCAGTCCGCAAGAACCTACCTGAACTCCCGGTGGCTCAGCACTTCAACTCCCCCTCCCATTCCCAATCCGACCTCTCTGTCCTGGGTTTCCTCCATTGCCAGAGTGAGCAACACTGGAAATTGGAGGAACAGCACCTCATATTCTGCCTGGGTTGCTTGCGTCCGGTGGCATTAACATTGAATTCTCCCAATTTTGCTAGCGCTTGCTGTCTCCTCTCCTTCCTTAACCCTTGAGCTGTCTCCTCCCATCCCCCTGCCCTTGGGCTCCTCCTCCTCCCCTTTTCCTTCCTTCTCCCCTCCACCCCCCATCAGTCTGAAGAAGGGTTTCGGCCTGAAACGTCACCTATTTCCTTCACTCCATAGATGCTGCTGCACCCGCTGAGTTTCTCCAGCATTTTTGTGGAACTTAGGTCTGTACTCTCTCTGGTTTTGATGAATGGGGGTTATCTTATTGATAAAAACATAGAAAATAGGTGCAGAAGTAGGCCATTCGATCCTTCGAGACAGCACCGCCATTCAATATGATGATGGATGATCATCCAAAATTAATACCTCATTCCTGCTTTCTCCCCATATCCCATGATTCCGTTAGCCCTAAGAGTTATGTCTAATATGATACTGATAGATATAAAATCCTAAATGGGCCTGACTGGGTAGATGTTGAATTGTTTTACTAGAGGGTGAACCTTGAACAAGGGAACATAATTTCAAGATAAGTTGTTTTCAATCTCACCATCTTTTAATACTTTAAAGCCAAGGTACAGAAACAATTCCTCACGCAGATGATTGTGGGTCTCTGGGTTTTTCCCCCTCAGAGTGTTGTGGATGGTAGCTCATTATCTATATACTATTACTAAAACTCTCATCTTGACCACTTTGCGTGTTTTTTTAATTTGCACACAAAAGGTGATCTATATCGCTAGAATTTTTCATCACCTTAAGGGCGTGTCCCACGAGCATGCGACTCCATGCGGCAAGCGTGACCTAACATGGTCGCTTGAGCCATATGGCCTTGCTGGGCTGGTCCCACTTTGATCGCCGGAGCCATATGGAGTTGTGCGGAGCAGGTCCCGACATCGCGCGGGGCTCCAAAAAACTGACTGTGTTCAAAAATTCCAAGCGTCTTGACGCCGTACGTCACGCGCGAACTTCCCGCGGACTTCACTAGAACTTCACGTCACCCACTCGACCTCCGCGCTGCCCCCAATTCCAGTTTGGTCGCGCTCGCCGCATGCAGGAGCATACTGGTGGGATCGGCATTGTACGGGGATCACTCCCGCGGACTTCACTCGAACTTCACGTCACCCAATCGACCTCCGCGCGGCTCCTGCTTCCATTTTGGTCGCCCTTGCCACATGCAAGTTGCATGCTCGTGGGACAGGCCCTTCACTAATTGTACTCCTCTGCTACAAACGCACCAACTTTTGTTCCGATCGGTGAAATATTAGAACAGTTATAAAGGTTTAAAAAAATTATGAGATCAGCAGATTGGTCTTCTCGCCTGTGAGTCAACATGAAGTTAATGCCCCTTCCGGCACACGTGGATAATAATATCCCAGAGGTGGAGCTGAGTCCATGGGAAGCGTGCGAGCAGAGAGTCTCTGTGAAGTCGGTGTGGGACCGGGAGCTCTGCGTAAGGCCGAAAGCTGAAGGTGTGGGGTGAGCAATGTGCGAGCTGCATCTGCTGCGACCACCCCACCTTCCCACGCCCCCCCCCCACACCCTCCTCTCTCCCCAGACCGCAACATCCCCACACCCCCCTTCCTCCATCCCCTCTTCCCCACCCCACTTCCCCCACTCCCACTTTCCCCACCCCCCCCTATCCCACAACACCCTACCCCCACACCACACCTTCCCCCACCCCCTTCCCCCACCCCCCCCCTTCCTCCACCTTCCTCCAACCCCCCTCCCCCACACCCCCCCACTCCCCCACACACCCCCTCCACCCCCCCCTCCCCTCTCTCCCCCACTCACCCCACCCCCCACTCCCCCACTCCCCCACACACCCCTCCCCCACACCATCCCCCCCCACACTCCCCTCCATCACACACCCCCCTCCCCTCAACCCCCTCCATCACACACCCCCTCCCCCACAACCCCCTCTCCCCACCCACCATCGCCCACCCACTCCCCCCACACCACACTCTCCCCGCCCCACCACCCCCTGCCCACACACACCCCCACTGCCCTTCACTCCTCTCACCACACAAAGAGAAAGGGGGGACACATGAAGAGGAGTGGGGGGAGTGCTGGGGGATGAGGGGAAATGAGCCGCGCCTGCGTAGTTAGGGGCTATGAGTGAGTTGTGGAATATTGCTCTGGGGGAACGGTTGGGGGAACAGGTGAGTGGTGGAATATTGCATTGGGAAATGGGTTGCGTTGGGGGGACAAGGCCTCCCGTGTGACTGGGACCCAATGGGTCCCACTTTGTCTCGTAAGTACTTAAAGTGGAAGTAGATACATTTTTGAAGATTGAGAGCTATGGGGATTTGGCACAGAGGAGGAGTTGAGGCCTACGTAGATCAGCCACAATCATATTGAATGGTGGGGAGGCGTGAGAGGCCAGGTGAGCTGATGTTGTTCTTATTTCTTTTCATGTGTTCCTGTGTCCTTTAGTTAGAAACATGTACAATATATATATATATTTTAAAGAAAACAGGGGTGCAACACATGCTCTTTGGGTCCTTGAAATATTGGGGTGAAACAAAAATATCAGGGTTTCTCATTATTACCTAGTGTTTCATCCCAAGTAGTAAGCTATGTGTGGACTGTGTAAGCTTATCTCAGAACACATTGATTTCTGGTTGAGAAGCCCCATTAAACACTTCTTACCTGTCATGCAGGAAGAAAGGGACTTTGGCGGATTATGGTAGAACAACTGATTTCCATATAACCTATGCTTCAGCTGAAAATAAACAACTACCAGATGAAGTGAAGGAAAATCGGTGCAGATTAAAAACAAATTGAATAAAATAAATTAGTTGGATACATTTTTAACATCACAATTTCTTCCAATTAAAATATAAGAAACTTTGTGCTCACCATGGATGGGCTTTAAAGCCAAAATATAGGCTACCATTAAGATGAAGTTATAAATTGTAATACATGTAGGCAAATGAGCCATGGGCTATTCATTATGTGTTCCAATAAGATGTTTGACTTATGATTCTCTGTAGCAATTTAAACGGTAATTCATGTTTTCACAATGATATGTATTTTCAATGAATCATCTCCCTACAGATTAGATTGCCAGCCTTAAGGTCTAATCCTTATTTAGTAAATCCTTACTAAATGAAGTTTCCAGAGAACTGACAGTGAACTGTTTCTTAAGTGAAACGAAATGGATCAATGAAATAAAATCTCTCTGCAAGCCAAACAGAGAGTGGCCAAAGCTTGAGCTGGGATCTGTATCTCTGCTAAAGATTCAGACATTAAATCAAACTTAACGGTGAACTTTATTGTTAAAGATCCTGTTATTCTTTTGAAGGATTTTCATACTTCAACATTACTGTTACAACACATCAATGAGTTGATCCGACATGGAGGAAGATGTTTCATGCTATCAAAGCTTTGGACTATTATCCATTGGACTATATACTGGGTATCATGCCTGATTTTAAGGGATTGGTATACACGATATGACTTTGAATTAAACCACTGTTGGAATAAGATTAATAACTAAGTTGTGCTTGCTTCTAGAAGATGACAGTGAAGATGGAAGAGCCAGAAGAATTCTGATTGCGGATATATAACACATGCTATTTTTTCCTCGTTAGTATAGTGATTAGTATCCCCGCCTGTCATGCGGTAGACTGGGGTTTAATTTCATGACAAGGAGCCACAGGGTTTTATTCCCTGACCTTTTGCTTTTGATGTATGTTAAGCTTTTATGGCCACTTTTTTGATGTTTATTGGTAATTGCCTCATTATGTATTCGGAATGATTGTAGTGGCCATTTGGCCTGTTTTGCATGTCATTGAGGATGGCATATGCCTTTAAATTTTAGACTGCCTGTCATATTGTGGGTGGGATTTATGATGTGTTTTTGGGCGTGTTTGGAGCTTAGATGCTTGCGCAGAAGTTTAGTTTTAAGATTAGTTTGGAGAGCCATGGGGAAGGTTAACCCTTCTACCATGTAAGATCATGTAAGATCATGTAAGAACATGTAAGAACATGTAAGAACATGTTAGAACATGCGGGCCATGCGGAGTCCATCGGAGATCTAAAGGAGATCATGCCAGATCTTGCCAGTGTTACGGAGCACGAGGACTTTATTAATGTCTAAAGTAATAAGCTGGAGTTCGAAGAAGATTGTAGTAACAAGTCGGAAGAAACTTGGATGTATCTTACTGTTTCCTAGCAACAATAAAGCATTTATTCATCAAAAGGCTGTTATCTGTCAGTCATATCTGAGAAGAAGCTCTGAAGGTCTCTGTGAGTGAGCTTGCATGCGTTTAGAAGACACCCCCTTCCACCATTCCCATCCAAATAGCGGCTAGGGTGCTAATTACCTGAAAGATATGAAAATCTGCCGCTACAATAACTACAAGCTAGATGCAGGAAAATGTTCCAATGTTGGACGAGTCCAGAACCAAGGGCCACAGTCTTAGAATAAATGGTCTTAGAAGCCATTTAAGACTGAGGTGAGAAAAACCTTTTTCACCCAGAGAGTTGTGAATTTGTGGAATTCCCTGCCACTGAGGGCAGTGGAGACCAAATCATTGGATGGATTTAAGAGAGAGTTAGATAGAGCTCTAGTGGCTAGTGGAATCAATGGATATGGGGAGAAGGCAGGCGCGGGTTATTGATTTGGGACGATCAGCCATGATAACAATGAATGGTGGTGCTGGCTCGAAGGATCGAATGGCCTCCTCCTGCACCTATTTTCTATGTTTCTAGAACCAAGAGTTTAAGAAGATGCTGCAGATGCTGGAAAAATTGTAAGTAGACAGAAAATGCTGGAGAAACTCAGCGGGTGAGGCAGCATCAAGGAGAGAAGGAATAGGTGATGTTTCGGGTCGAGACCCTTCTTCAGACTGATGTCGGGAGGTGGGGGGAACGAAAGGAAGTAGGAGGAGACAGTAGGACTGTCTCGACTAGACCAAGACCAGGCTCGGCAATCGTTTAGCTAAACACCACCGCTCTGTCCGTTCCCCGTGGCACATCACTTCAACACCACTCCAATTCCCAATCTGACCTTTCTGTGCTGGGCCTCGTCCATTGTCAGAGTGAGGCCGAGTGCAAATTAGAGGAACAGCACCTCATATTTCGCTTGGGTGGTATGAACATTGACTTCTCTAATTTTAAATAGACCTTGCTTTCTCCCTCCTTCCCCTCCCCCTTCTCAGTTCTCCCCCAGTCCAATTGTCTCCTCCTACTTCTTTACTTTTTTCTTGCCTCCTCCCCCGACATCATTCTGAAGAAGGGTATTGACCTTCACTTGGTCTGGTGTGCACAATCAAATATAGCTCAAATAGAGCTCTCCCTACCCCCCTCCCTATCTACCCCCTCCCTCTCCACTCCACCTCTCCTATCCCCCCTCTCCACCATCCCCTGTCCTCCATCCCCTCCTCTTTCCCCCCCCCCTCCACCTTCCATTCCTCTCTCTCCCCCCCCCCCTCCACCACACCCACCTCCACCTCCTCTTCTCCCCCTCCTCTTCTCTCCCCCCCCCTCCATCTCCCCTCCTCTTCTCTCCCCCCCTCCAATTCCCCCTCTTCTCTCTCCCCCCCTCTCCTACCTCACCCTCACTCACCCCCTCACTCACCCCCTCACTGCCCCCCTCTCCCTCACCCCCTCCCTCCCCCCTCTCCCTTCTAATCTCTCCCCCCTCTACTCTCTCTCTCACTCTCTCCCCTCCCTCCCTTCCACCCCTCCCTTTCCCCCTCACCCCCTTCTCTTTCTCCCCTCTCTCTCCCCGCTTATCTTTTCCACCGTCTCTCTCCCCTCCCACCGTCTCTCTCCCCTCCTCTCTCTCCCCCCTGCTCTCTCTCTCTCTCTCTTTCCCCCTCCACTCCCTCCTTATCCTCTCTCCCCCCCTTCCAATCTCTCTCCACCTCCCACCTCTCCCCACCCCTCTCCCCCACCTCTCCCACCCTCCTCCCTCCTCCCTCCCCATCTCCCACTCTGACCCCCCTCCACTTAACCCCCCTCCACCCTCCACCTTTTTTTTTCCCCACTTCCCCAACCCCTATCTCCCCTTCACCCTCCCTGCTCTCCACCCCTCCACCATCCTCATCCCCCTTTCTCTCCCCCCTCCCCGTCCCCGCCCTCTCCTCCCCTCCCCCCACCCCTCCCCCCCCCCCCTTCCCCTCTCCCCCCCCTCTCACCCCTCTCTCCTCACCCCTCTCCTCTCTTCCCCCTCTCTCCTCCCATTTTTTATTCATCTCCCTCCTCACCCCCCTCCTCACCCCCCTCTCCCCTCTCTTTCACCCCCCTCCCCATCTCCTCATTCTCTCCCTTCCCCTCCTCCTCCCTCCCCCTCTCTCCCCCCCATCCCCCCACCCCTCCATCTCCCCCCCCCCCCCCCCCTCTCCCTCCCTTCCCCCTATCCGTCTCTCCCCCTTCCCCATCCCTCCACCCCCTCCCCATCTCCCTCTCTCTCTCACTCCCCCCCCCTCTCCTCCCCTCCCCAATCTCTCGCCATCTCCACCCTTCCTCCTCCCTCTCTCCTCCTCACCCCTCTCTCCCTCACCCCCTCACCCCCCTCTCCATCTCCCACTGTCCTCCTCACCCCTCTCCCCATTTCCTCCTCCTTCATCCCTCCCCCTCTCTCTCCCCCTCCTCCTTCCTCCTACTCCCTCCCCCTCCTACCTCCTCCCTCCCCCTCTCCCCCTCCTCGCTCTCCTCTCCCTCCCCCTCCCCATCCCCACCCCCCCTCTCTCACTTCCCCCCACTCTACCTCTACCTCTCCCTCCCTTTCCTCTTCCCCTCACCACTCCACCCCTCTCCATCTGCCCATCTCCTCCTCCCTCTCCCCCTCTCTCCACCCCACCCATCTCCCCTCTTCTACCCTCCTTCTCCCCCCTCCAACCCCCCTCCCCCCCACTCTCCCCTCCTCCAACCCCTCCCCTCCCCCCTACCCCCCCCCCTTTACACCCATCCCTTTACCCCCCTCTCTTTGCTCTCACACACCCTCCTCTCTCCCCCCTCCTCTCTCACCCCCTCTACTAACTTTCCCCCTCCTCCCTTTCCCCCTCTCTCACTCCTCCTCCTCCTCTCACTCACCTTTCCCCCGCCTCTCCCTCTCCTCTATCCCCAACCATCTCGTCTCCTCCCCCCCCCCCCCCCCCCCCCCCCCCCCCCCCCCCTCCCCTCCCCCCCCCCCCCCCCCCCCCCCCCCCCCCCCCCCCTTTGTTTCTCTTCTCCTCCCCCCCCTCCCCCCTTCCTCCCCCCCCCCCCCCCCCCCCCCCCCCCCCCCACCGCACGTTGGGGGGAACAGACCCAGCGGGTCTGCACTTGGTCTAGTAGTTTTTATAAAGCTCAGGGAAAGGAAGTATCAGGGAGGATGTTGCAGCATTAAATGCTTGAGTGCATGAAGATACTGCGCCCAATAATGGACTCATTCAGAGACACAAGGGACTACAAATGCTGGAATCTGGAGACACAAGGGCTGGCAGATGCAGGAATCTAGAGCAAAAATAAATTGCTATCTGTTTAGCATTTTGCTTTTTTTAGCAATGGGCTGATTCAAATCATTGACCTACATTGAAGGCAGGTACATGTCTCAGAGGGTTGTGGGAGAAATAAGGAGTGTGAAACCCAGAGGGAATTATCAAACAAGAACAAGGTTTTTAAACAAGAGACATGGCTTAACCTGAAGCCAATATGGAGCAGAGAGCACAGAGGAGAATATTATTTCATGCAGGTTAGGATGGGGCTTCGGTAATACTGATGAACAGAAGTTTACAAAGGATTGGGGCTTGTGAGTGTAACATTAGAATTGGTTGAAGTTAGTCAAAACTTTGTGTGGAGTAATATGTATATAGGTACCTACAGAAAATGAGCTAAGGTCATGGCTGAGCCACATGAGGAGGTGGAAGTTAGCAGTCAGAATCATGCGATTATTTCGTCAGGAGCACAGTTTGAGTTCAAACTAATGCTATGAGTAATCTTGATCAGACTTAGACAGATGCCAGAAAGTCACTGGCTAGGAAATAGAGTTTGTGGGAGAGTTGGCAGACAAAGGATTTTCACATAGATATACAACATGGAAATAGGCCCATTGGTCAAACGAGTGCACGTCAACCTTCAATCGCCAACATTCACACCAGTTCTATTTGTAGAAATGAACTGCAGATGTTGGTTTACATTGAAGACCTCCTGATCTGCTGAGATGCTGCCTGACCCATTGTGTCACTCCAGCACTTTGTGTCTATCTTCACACTAGTTCTACGTTATCCCATTCTCTCACACATTTCCTACACATTAGGGGCAATTTTTTTACAGAAGCTAATTAACCTACCAACCCACATGTCTTTGTGACCAAAACACGCAGACAAACCCTATGTGGTCACAGAGAGAATGCAAATTCCACACAAACAGCACCAGAAGTCAGGATCACACCTCAGGCATTATTAGGCAGCAGATCTTCCAGCCATGCCACTTACCAATATTTAGCCAAACATATAGCTGCTAAATTTGTAAGAGATAATTACAAGCAGTTGAATAAGGGGTGGGAATTAATAAGCTTTGGCTTCTTCCTGCCACATTCGGCCACATATGATTTCATTTATTTATAGATGTTGTTTATGACACTTTATAAATATTTTTGTTTTGTTTTTTGTATGCTGTTTCACATTTGATTTTTATTCTTTCATTCTGTCCGAAATAAATAACTAATAAATAAATAAATAAATAAAATTTCTGCTCACTCTTTGCAGGATGTTGAGTGAGTAGTTTGCCAAATTAGGGGACATTAAGTCAAGAGAAGAAACGCACAGCACCAGATACAGGGACAATTTATATGCAACTGTTATCAGGCAACTGAATCATCCTACCACAACCAAAGAGCAGTCCTGAACTGCCATCTACCTCTTTGATGATTCTTGGAATATCCTTGATCGAACTGCTGGCTTTACTTTGCACTAAACTTTATTCCCTTATCATGTATTTATACACTGCAAATGGATTGATTGTAATCACGTTTTGTTTTTCTGCTGACTGCTTTGCACGCATCACAAGCTTTTCACTGTAATTCGGAACAATAAACGTGACAATAAATTGAACTGAAAAACAAAAGAAGTGGTATTGAAATAGGGTTGTGTATCACTACTGGTGTGAACACTGAGAATGTTGTCAAGGGGCAGCATATAGAAGAGATACAAAAATAAGCCAAAAATAGATACCAGACTCCGAGTAAAAAGTGTGGTAGTGAATCTCTGCTCCACAATTACTGAACTCCAAAACACATATAATTTGGTGGCTGAAAACCCTTTGCAACCTAGATCCAGATACACCCCAGAATATTTATTCTGTTCTTGATAAACAATCCTCTAATCTTTCAGTGCCTGAAATTTTAACCCCATCGTATCCCAAAAAAAACCGATTGAGATGGATTTTAGTATTTTCCTTGTGAAATACTAACATAAAGGATTCATTATACATACTGGCCAGCTCTGATTTTCATTGAAGTTAAGATGAAGGAAAATCGATTATAAAATGTACTGGGTGCCTGAGACAGTTTTGCCAATATAACAAACACTCAATGGTTAATGTTAAAAGCTAACTAATTCTTCCTGCCATGGTGTGCTTATTTTATTGTAACTATTTTTCTATAGTGGCATGTTATGAAATGCCTACTAAATATAATTGTAGTGTTTCTGAAAATAAGCATAGAATTCCCGGTAATGATGACAGCCTTTGAAAATTATCAGGCTTGTTGTGAATATGCTGTCAGTCACTGTGGAAAAGCTATTGATTTTTGTCTTTCTACACCAAAGCTTTCCTTTTTGTTTTCTTTTCTTGTTCTTCAAGCAAAATATACAGTGCCCAGTGGAAGCTTCAGGTCATGTATGTTTTTGAGAACTTCTTTGCTGTTGGCCATCAACCTATTAGTGTCATTTGGATTAGAATGCAAACATCAGATGCAAATGAAAAATGTAGTCAACTGGCAGACACAAAATGCTGGAGTAAATCAGCGGGTCGGGCAGCATCTCTGGAGAAAATAAATACGTGATGTTTCTGGTCGAGACCCTTCTTTAGACACGGTCTGAAGAAGATTCTTGACCTGAAACATCACCTATCCTTTTCCCCAGAGATGCTGCCTGACCCGCTGAGTTACTCCAGCTTTTTGTCTCTATCTTCGGTGTAAACTAGCATCTGCAGTACCAACCTATTAGTGAAGTTTGGATTAGAATGGTAGCATCAGATGTAAATGAATAATGTTTCTAACTGATAGACACAAAAAGTGGCGTTTCAGTTCGGGACCTTTCTTCAGACCTGCAGAGACATCACTTGTCAATTTGCTCCAGAGATGCTGCCTGACCTGCTGAGCTACTCCATCATTTTGTGTCCATCTTTGGTATAAACCAGCATCTACAGTTCCTTTTTATTATAATGTAGCCAACTGCTTAGCTTTGGTCTGTGCTTTAAAGAGGAGAATCAATACAGTATTATATTTGAGTTTCCAAAGCAACCTAATTATAATCTGTTCTGTTCTGCAAATTAACAATACAAGTGAATGCATTTTGCAGTGTGACAGCAGCAAATTAAATCTCATTATTTCAGAATGGAAGGAAAGAGAAAACAGGGATCTTCTGATCTGTATAGACACACATAACTGCAGATACTGCAACCCTGCACAGAACACAAAGTACTGGAGTAACTCAACTAGTCAGGCAGGATATCTGGAGGGAATGGTCAGGCAAATTGTGAGCAATTTTGGGCCCCATATCTGAGGAAGGATGTGCTGGCACTGGAGAGGTTCCAGAGGAGGTTTACAAGAGGGATCCCAGGAATGAGTGAGTTAACATATGATGAGCATTTGACATTGCTGGGCATCTACTCACTGAAATTGAGACAGGTGAAAGGGGACCTTTCGAATAGTAAAAGGATTGGATAGAGTGGATGTGGAAAGGATGTTTCCACGAGTGGGATAGTCTAGGAGCAGAGGCCATAGCCTCAGAATAAAAGGATGTTCCTTTAGGAAAGAGATGAGGAAGAATTTCCTTAGTCAGAGGGTGGAGAATCTGTGGAATGCATTGCCACTGAGGCTGTGGAGGCCAAGTCAATGGATATTTTCAAGCCAGAGATAGATAGGTTCTTCATCAGTATGGGTGTGAAGGGTTTTGGGGAGAAGGCAGGAGAATGTTGAGAGGGAGAGATAGATCAGCCATGATTTAATGACAGAGTAGACTTGAAGGACCAAATGTCAATTTGGACATCTTCTCCTGTCAGTTATGAACATATGAACTTATGAGCCGATGATATGGGTCAGGACCCGGAATGGACCTTAGGAGGTGTTTAAGCAGCAGCAAGTTCTGAAAGAATCCAGTCATGTTTCCTTATGTTAGTATGGGGGGGAAAGCAACAAACTAGCACAATGCACACCTTGTGTAGGAAGGAACTGCTGATGCTGGTTTAAACCGAAAATAGACACAAAGTGCTGGAATAACTCACTGGGACAGGCAGCATCTCTGGAAAGAAGGAATGGGAGATATTTGGGATCGAGACCCTTCTTCAGGCTTTCGACCCAAAACCCATTCCTTCTCTTCAGAAATGCAGCATGTCCCGCTGAGTTACTCCAGCACTTTGAGTCTAACTACAATGTACTCCTTGTTTTACTGAGCCTGCAAAACAAAAGTCATTGTTTGCATCATAGAACATAGAACATAGTACAAAACATCACATGATGCTCAACCCAAACTTCGCCCATTCCTTCTCTCCAGAGATGCCGTCCCACCCGCTTACTCCAGCATTTTGTGTCTACCTTCGATTTAAACCAGCCTCTGCAGTTCTTTTTTACACATGAATCAGCCTGTTGGCCCATAATTTTTGTGATGAACATGATGCCAAGACCAAGTCTTATCTGCCTGCACATAATCCATAACCCTCCATTCCCTGCATTACAATATGCCCATTCAAAAGTCTCTTAAATGCTACAATTGTATCAATACTAGCAGTGCATTCAAGGCACTCACCAACTCTGTGTAAAAAACTTGTTTCACACACCTCCTTCAAGCTTTGCTCCTCCACCTTAAAGCTAGAATTTTATTTTTCCATCCTGGGAAATAGGTTCTGACTGCCTAACCTATCTATGACTCTCATGATGTTATATATTCTTCAAGGTCTCCCAGCAACCTCAGAGAAAAAAATCCAAATTTGTCCAACCTCTCCCTATACCTAATATCTCCTAATCTCGGCATCATTCTCGTAAAGCTCCTCTGCATCTTTCTAAAACCTCCACCTCTTCATGTAACGAGGCAACCAGAACTGCCCACAATACTCCAAATGTAGCCTAACCAAAGCCCTATAAAGCTGCACCATGACTTCCTGACTCTTATAACCAATGTCCCATCCTACGAAAGCAAGCATATTTTCTTCACCACTCAATCTACGTACGTTGCCACTTTCAGGGAGTTATGAACTTGGACACCAAGATCCCTCTGTACATCAATGCTGTTAAGGGTTATGCAATTAATTGTGCATTTCCCCCTTATATTTGACCTCACAAAGTGCAACACCTCATACTTGCTTGGATTAAACTCCATCTGCCAATTCTCCACCCATTTGTGTAACTGGATCCCACTGTATACCTGAACAGACTTCCTTGCAGTCCATGACTCCAGCAATCTCGGTGTCTTCTGAAAAGTTACTAACCCACCCTTCGTTTTCTGTCAGTAAACTTGTTCTGAATCCAGATGAGCAAGCCATTGTTAATCATGTACATCTTAAACTTCTGGATCAGCCTTACGTGTTATTTTTTTAATGAAACACCTTACTAACATCCATGAAGACAACATCCATCCACAGCACTATCCTCATTGATCATCTTTGTCACCTCACAAAACTTGATCTATTTAGTAAGATTTTGATCTCCGATTTATGACAGCAATGCCAGAATGGGGATTACGTGAATGGTGGCATCATTACATGCCTGTGTGTTCATAGAAAGTGCTGTTGTCTCCGAGAATGTGCCAATCCAAAAACGCACCAGGAAAAGGCTGATCCAGTTTTGTATATCCTTCAGCAAAATAATAGTGTGCAATAGCACCGAACTACAAGTGCTGAACAATCCAATTTCAAGGCTTAGCTAACCAAAAGATCAAAGTCAGCAAAATATATTTTTGTTCTACCCTTCACATCCCCAGGTCATCTCAATTTGTTTCATAATTTAGTTCAGGCCAGATCGAGTTTTATTTAGTATGGTGAGGTACAGATGTAACAATTCTTTTTGCTTGCAGCGGCATCTCAGCCGCATGGACTCAAACAAAGCACAAAATATAAATTATACAAGCCAGTGAACATCCAAAAACAAGTAATTAGTGCAAAACACAATTAGTAAATAAGTTCACGATAGTGCAAGAGGTTGCTTGTAGTGTTCTGCTGTCGAGATATTATTAAGATTGTGCCAGTTGGTTTGTTGTAGGAAAATAGCTGTTCCTGCAAATGTTGGTGTGGGACTTCTGAACCTACTGCCAATTGTAGCTTCTGGAAGAGGACATGGCCCAAATGGTGGGGATCCTTAATGATTGATACAACCTCCTGTAAATAGCACCTTACGTAAATGCTTTTTATGGGAGAAAGAGCTATGATGGACGAGGCTGATTCCACCTCTCTTTGCAGCTTCTTGTGTTCCTGTTTGTTGGAATTACTATACCCGACCATGACACAACCAGACAATATACTTATTATTTGAAGTACTAGACTAAGTGGGACCCGTTGGGTCCCAGCATCACACGGGAGGGCTGGTCCCCCAATGCAATATTCCACCTCTCCACCAATTCTAATATTGGTGGCCAGTGGGGTCTTTCTGGAGTGCTAGTGTTGTGTGTTGTAGGCTGAAGGGACTGGTTTCCAGAGGGCTAGTATGGACATTGTGGACCAAATGGATTTTTGGGCCAGTGGCTCAGTCACTCAAATCTGTTGTGCTGGCAGCTCACTCACTCACGGCTGGTGGGCTGGCAGTTGACTCATGGCTATTCCTTGAAATTCCATTTCAAGCAGGGTGCATGGCCATCAAATTCATGTGCAGTTTCATACCATATCAAGCAGGGTGCAAGGCCACTAAAGACAGCGAGTCACGACCTCTCCCTCCTCCATCTTGCAGAGACTGAGCCGCACCCACACTTCTGGGTTTTATTGTCCCTCCTCCTCCCACCAGATGGGGCGTGGCCTTCATGGCGTGATTGACAGGATAGAGAATCTCAACATTTTTTAAACACTAATAACTGAGTAAGATGGCAAAAAGAAATCACAGCCGTACATGGTAGCGTTTTCTCTAAAATCAATATAAAGCGCAAACATAAATTGGTCGAGATTAGACTTTAAATTATATAGAAGGCAGGCAACCTTAATTAGGCTAGACATCTTTAATTAGGCAACACAGCTATCGCATTTCTAAACCAAAGGCAACACAGCTTTAGCATTTCCAAATCAAAGGCAACACAGCTTTAGCATTTCCAAACCAAAGGCAACACAGCTTTAGAATTTCCAAACCAAAGACAACACAGCTTTAGCATTTCCAAACCAAAGGCAACTTTAATTAGGCAAGGCAACTTTAATTAGGCAAGGCAACTTTAATTAGGCTGGGCAACTTTAATTAGGCAGGAAAAATTTAATTAGGCAGGGCAACTTTAATTAGGTAGGGCAACTTTAATTAGGCAGGGCAAATCTAATTAGGCAACACAGCTTTAGCATTTCCAAACCAAAGGCAACACATCTTTAGCATTACCAAACCTAAGGCGACACAGCTCTAGCATTTCCAAACCAAAGGCGATACAGCTTTAGCATTTCTAAACTATATTTTCAAACCACATTAAGGGCACTGACAGATCAGTAAAACCGCTCACAGTTTAGTAGGCATATGTTTAGAGTTATTCACAGCTCAGACTGAGAGGTGTGACCCTCTCGCTCCCCCATCTTGCAGAGACTAAGTGAGGCACTCAACACTTCTGGGTTTGATAGCCCCTCCGGAAGGGGTGTGGCCTTCAGGAGAGAGAATCTCAACATTTTATAAACACTAATAACTCTTTTATTTTTAATCAATGGGAAAAATACTCTTGTCCTACGCAGCGCATAGGGACTCTGAGTAAGATGGCCAAAAATCACAGCCATAAGTGGCAGCGTTTGTTTCTAAAATCAATATACAGAACAACAGGAAGTGATCAAGATCAGAGTTTTAGTTATATAGATTTCAACAAGGTAAGCTCTGCTGTTATATAGTAAATATAAGGTGAAAGTTGCATTAAATAAAGTTACCAGTCAGTTTGTAACTTGATGATCTGAATTGCTTGAGGGAATGTCGTTGGGTGGTTTGAGGTTCTCTTCACTTCATTCAACACTGTTTTGGGATCTTTTTACATTTGTTTGCCTAGAGATCCATTCAATTCAGACAGGCACCCAGTTTGAAGAAGGGTTTCGACCCAAAATGTTGCTTATTTCCTTCGCTCCATGGATGCTGCCTCACCCGCTGAGTTTTTCCAGCATTTTTGTCTACCTTTGATTTTCCAGCATCTGCAGTTCCTTCTTAAGCTTAATGTACAATTTTCTCTTAACACCACACTAAATTGTTATGATAAGTCATCTGGTCATGTCCTTTAATAGGTCAAACGTTCTGCTTCATATTTAGAGCTACAATGTATTTCTTATTTACTGGTCAAAGAGTTAGGGTCTATATTATAGACTAATAGAATACCATCCTTCACTTTATAAGGTAATCAAATATACACTCTATAAAAAGATCAAGCAGGTGATGCTGCTTGAAATGCATTTGTCCTGCCATCTATGTTCAAAATAGCAATAAGCATCTTCCTGGATTTCATTTCCTCAATTTCCTCGGAAATGTTGCTATGTTTGGAACTTTAATATTCCATCATCAGCTACTGCTGTGTTGATTGATTCCTGAACTGGTAAACGGAACAAGAAAATCAGTGTGGGAAAACGTGTAGAAGTTGTAAGAAATCTAAAGGATGCTATATATCTATTAGTGATGGTTGCCGTAGGATGACTGGGATGAGAAAAAACAAAATCCTTATGGTAAAGTTTATTGTTAAGATACTGCTGTAAAGAGTGGACTTCTGAAATTATTATTGAAACAAATTGGTAGAGGCAGATCAAGAGCAACTTACTGGGAGAAACAACTGATGCAGGAATTGGGTCACTCAGCATTTTTGAGGGAAATGCATTGTCGATGTTTCAGGTTGTGATCCTGCACTGAGATTGGAAGATTAATCTGACTACTGCTTATGTGCCAATATACAATAGACAATAGGTGCAGGAGTAACCCATTCGGCCCTTCGAGCCAGCACCGCCATTCAAAGTGATCATGGGTGATGATCCACAATAAGTACCCCATTCCTGCCTTCTTCCCTTATCCCCGGACTCCGCTATCTTTAAGAGCTCTATCTAGCTTTCTCTTGAAAGTATCCAGAGCACCGGCCTCCACCGCCCTCTGAGGCAGAGAATTCCACAGACTCACAACTCTCTGTGTGAAAAAGTGTTTCCTCATCTCTGTTCTAAATGGCTTACCCCTTATTCTTAAACAGTGGCCCCTGGTTGTGGGCTCCCCCAACATTGGGAACATCTTTCCTGCCTCTAGCGTTTAGATCCTCTAGCCTCTAGGGTCTAAACCCTTAATAATCTTATATGTTTCAATGAAATCCCCTCTCATCCTTCTAAACTCCAGAGTATACAAGCCCAGCCATTCCATTCTTTCAGCATATGACAGTCCCGTCATCCCGGGAATTAACCTTGTGAACCTACGTTGCAATCCCTCAATAGCAAGAATGTCCTTCCTCAAATTTGGAGACCAAAACTGCACACAATTCTCCAGGTGTGGTCTCACTAGGGCCTTGTACAACTGCAGTAGGACCTCTTTGCTCCTATACTCAATTGCTCTTGTTATGCAGGCCAACGTGCCATTCGCTTACTTCACTGCCTGCTGTACCTGCATGCTTACTTTAATTGACTGATGAACAAGGACACCCAGATCCCATTGTACTTCTCCCTTTCCCAACTTGACACCATTTAGATAATAATCTTCCTTCCTGTTTTCGTCACCAAACTGGATAACCTCACAATTATCGTGGTGCACAGCTGGGTGTTTTAGGTCTTATATAATTTCCCCTAATTCAATCAGAATTAGTTTATGTGTTTTCCAGCACCTTTAAGGCCTGGGGACTGAAAAAGCTGAGGGGTGATCTTACAGATGTGTTTAAGACCACGAGGGGAATAGATGGAGTGAATGTACAGAGTATTTTACCCAGGGTAGAGGAATCAAAAACCAGAGGCCCAAAGGTATAACGTGAGAAGGGGAAGATTTAATATAAACCTGACTGTCAACTTTTTCACTCAGAGTGTGGTGGGCATATGGAACATACTGCCAGAGGAGGTCGTTCAGACAGATATTATAACAACATTTAAAAGACACTTGGACAGGTACATGGTTAAGAAAGGTTTAGAGGGATATCGGCCAAATGCAGCCAAATGGGACAAGCTTATATGGGGCATCTTGATCGGCATGGACAAGTTGGGCCAAAGGGCCTGTTTCCATGCAGTATCACTGTATGGTCTTGAATTGAAATCAAACACTCCATGGGAAATTTTGGTTTTGGTATCTGTGGCTGATAGTTTAATACAATATAAGGAAACATTTTCTGACTTCACACAGCCAGGCAAAGGCACAACTTGGGCACATGATTTTCAATCAGTTAACTAACGGTCAGAAAACTCCCCACGGTCTGCACAATTGAATAGCTGATAAGCTGTCTCACCTGGTGATATCCCTCAAGCAGTGCAAAACTCGATAAGTCTTGCATGGTCATTGTAGCAACCATTAGCAAGAGAAAGCGACTTGACTTGACATTAGCAATGATGATGCCAAAAGAAAGCACCAGTAATTTTACTGCACTCATTTCACCAGAATTCAAACCAGAATGATTGAGAAACGATTACTAGAATAGCCCAGCTATCCTCCTATATACAGATCTTTTACTTTACAATCATAGAGTTATACAGCATGGAAACAGGCCCTTCTGCCCAACATGCCCACATTGACTAACTGTTCCATCTTCACCAGTCCCACATGCCTGTACTTGGCCCATCTATATAATTCAAAGTTTCATCTTGACCACTTCATGTATGCGCTGTATATTGATTTTAGAAAAAAAAAAACGCTGCCATATATTGCTATAATTTTTGGCCATATTACTCACAATCCTCCTCCACTGAGCAGGCCCCGAGGAGTTTTCTCATCAATGAAAAATAAAAAAGTTAAGAATGGTTAAAAAGCCTTAAGATCCTCTCGCCTGTCAATCACCGCGATGAAGGTAACGCCCCTTCCAGGGGAGGTGGGGGAGGGGGGGCAGGACTATAAAACCCTGGATGCCTGGATGTGACTCAGTCACTTAGCAAGATTGTGAGTGAGAGGCCATGACTCATTCTAAGGTGTGAATCAACTGAACTGTTGAGTCTGCAATGTACTTGCAGTAAATGATTTGTTAGCCCTTAATGACAATGCCATGAGTTGTTTGGCCTGCTGCCCTGCCTGTGCTTGAAACTGCAATGCTTTATTAGGTCCGACTGTGTTTTGAAGGAATAAATGCTTTATTAGGTCCGACTCTGTTTGTTTCAAAAGTCCCGCTCATTTTGTGACTTCCGTTTAATGGACAGGTTGCGCTGATTGCGTAATTTCCGGTCAGTGCAGAGGTCGCGCAGATTGCGTAATTTAAGTAAGTGAGTTAGTAAGTAAGTTTATTGGCCAAGTATTCATATACAAGGAATTTGGCTTGGTGCTCTGGCCACAAGGCCCCCATTTCCGGTAAGTGCAGAGGTCACGTTGATTGCGGAAGTGCCGCTGACTGCGGAAACCACAAAGTGGAGATGCCGTGCTCAGCCGTGTGAGTATTCAAAAAAGTTAACTGCCATATATGTGGTGTGGGAGTCAGTCAGTGTGGGTGTGGGTGCGTGTGTGGTGTGTGTGTGTGTGTGTGTGTGTGTGTGTGTGTGTGTGTGTGTGTGTGTGTGTGTGTGTGTGTGTGTGTGTGTGTGTGTGTGTGTGTGAATGTGTGTGTGTGTGTGTGTGTGTGTGTGTGAGAGTGTGTGTATGTGTGTGTGTGTGAGTGTATGTGTGTGTGTGTATGTGTGGGTGTGTGTGTGTATGTGAGTGTGTGTGTGTGTGTGTGTTTGTGAGTGTGTGTGTGTGTGTTTGTGTGTGTGTGTGTGTGTTTGTGTGTGTGTGTGTGTGTATGTGTGTGTGTGTATGTGTTTGTGTGTATATGTGTTTGTGAGTATATGTGTGTGTGAGTGTGTGTGAGCCCTCTGGAAACCAGTCCCTTTGGCCCTAAACACCATGTGAGCTCTCCAGAAAGCTCCCCCACTGGCCAGCAATATTGGAATGGGTGCTGAGGTGGAATATTGCTTTGGGCGACCAGCCCTCCCATGTGAAGCAGGGACCCAACGGATCCCACTTAGTCTAGTATCCCTTTAAACCTATCCTATTTGTTTATTGGTCTGAATGTTTCTTAAACATTGTGATAGTACCTGCTTCAAATAACTAATCCAGCAACTCACTCCATACTCTCACCACCCTTTGTGTAAAAAAGTTACCCCTCAGGTTCCTATTAAATCGTTCTCGATTCTCCTTCTCTGGGGAAGAGACTCTGTGTTTTTACCAGATCTACTCTCATGATTTTGTACATCTCTCTAAGAATATCCCTCATCCTCCTGCACTCCAAGGAATAGTCCAAGCCTGCTCAACCTCTCCCTATTACTCAGGTCTTGAGTCCTGGCCATATACAGATCAATCTTCTCTGCACCCTTTCCAACTTTCCATCACTATATTACATCCCCTGAAATTTCTGCTTGACCATTTTTCTTTAACCCTATTCTTCAACTCATGCTTACATCTGCTGTGCTCATTTTCTATTCCATCCACTATTCTTTAATCCCATCTGCCAATTTTAGCATGGTCCGAGAGTCAATATATCAAACTTTTAGTTGTATCCACAAACAAATGTAACCCAAATTGTCTCATGAATAACCATGGTGCAGCAGTTCCAAAAACTGTTAATACAGAAATAACTAGACTGATGAGAACTTCAGAAGCTCTCGTTTGGCATTTCAAGGCATTGAAGGAAGATTTTTCCATAAGAGAGCAATATATTTTCAAACAGTTTCACATGTATTATCATTATAACACAAAATATAAGATAATTTATTGATAGAAAGGATAATTTCAGATTCACATTCACATTCACATTTATTGTCACATGCACCAATTAAGGAACAGTGATATTTGAGTTACCATGCAGCCATACAATTAAAAGAACACAACACAATTAAAAAGAACGATATATAACTTAACATAAACATCCACCACAGACATGGAAGGCAATAAAGTTCAGTCAGTCTTCCACTTTTTGTTCATCCGTGTTCAGGGCCTTGACGCTCCACTGTCACCACTACGGACGGCCTGAGATAACAGCTGGTGGGTTGCACAATTTTGCAATAGACATCAGGAAACAGCATAACTAATTCCTCTGGGGCATTGCCAGAGTAGTTTGTAAGACTCGACAGGTATAACTGATATATAATGTGTGTGTGCTTTCATACTCTAATGATTGTTTATCCCTTTTAATTTATTCTGTCTCAATCTTGAAATATTAACCTAGATTTTTTAATAATACTGCAGTAATATTAAGGATTAGGATATCAGCACTCAGTGTTATCAAGGCATAAATCAGACAGTAACTTTAATAATTTGTGCATATGTACAGTGGAAATCTGGAAGCTGCCATGGCTCTTTAATCAGGTATGGAATTGTTGTCCTAACAGATAGGACCTGTGACAGATTGACTTAAATTGAACAGTCTGAACTTGATGCATTTGCCATGTAGTTCCACTAGGCTGTGGGCCGAGGAGCTTTATTCCAGTGTTTCGTGACCCAAGTCACAGAACTACATGAAATTTTCACATATTGTGTAAAAAAAATTATATAAATCACCCCTGAAACTCGTCATGAACAAGACTTGCACATTTTTTATTAAATTAGAGAAAGAACGGAAAATTTTCGGGTATTTTTAGTCCAATCAAAGCACGTTTAACATTGAGTTGTCTGCCAGTGGGCCAATCACGCACTTTGTTTCAGGCTAGCACACATCATAGCTGAGAGGGCTTCACTGATGCCTGTTTTACTGGAGATTCCGATGAAGGTTCTTTGTCGTGGAAACTTGCAGCAGGGTAATTGAATTTAGTGAGAAAAGCATTAAGAAGTCTGAAAAATGTTCAGCTAAGTGGATAGAAGTGGAAGAAATTCTTGAAAGCAAAGTCCCTGCTGAGTGAAACTTTGTGAATCATCTAAAACTGAAAGGTAAGATTTAAAGTCTGAATTTATGAAAATTAATCTGTATGGACTTTAATTAATTTAATTACACCCTTTATAATGTGAAAAAATGAGATCTGGAGGCTGTACATTCACATTCCCTCATGCATCATTCATTCATTCACTCACTCATCATGCCTTCATTCATTCATTCATTCATTCACTCAATCATTCCTTCATTTACTCACTTATTCACTCACTCACTCATTTACTCATCACTCACTCATTCACTCATTCATTCACTCATGCATTCATTCACTCATTCACTCACTCATTCATTCATTCATTCACTCATTCACTTATTCATACATTCATGAAGTTGAGGGCCTAAACTATATGTATCAATAACAAGTTAAATTAAAACTTTTCACTAATGCCAGCTTGTTGTAGAGTAAAAAGTCTTAATAATCTAACCTCGGAGCTGCCTGCGATAACTTACCGGGAAAACGTGCTCCGATCGTGGGGCCTATGTATTTAACATAGCAAAGCCGCGGTCTCAATTAAAAAGCGGCCGATTCGCGAGCACGGAGCCGCGGATCTTCTCCGCGGGTGGGGGGGGGGGGGGGGGGGGGGGGGGGGTGGTACATAGTGCCATCCATAATATTATTATACCTATATTACTATCTGGAATATATATAGTTATAATAATATATTATATTATTATATTATTATTATATATATATAATATAGTCCGACTGACCCACACCTGTGTCAGTCAGACCGTATGTCCCTGCTTTTAATTCCTGCATATGCCCCCCTCAGGAAAACCGCTCTTACCATCACAAAGACCATCACAACCTGGCCTGATGGTGCATCTCAGCAGCTGCAGGACTGCTTCGACAGGACCAACTGGGATGTGTTTGAACACTGGGACCTGGAGGTGTTCACAGACAGTGTACTGTGTTACATTAAAAACTGCATGGACACGGTCACAGTGGACAAACGCATCCGGGTCTAACCCAACCAGAAGCCCTGGATGACCTGGGAGGTCCAGCGGCTGTTAAAAGAGAGGAACACCGCTTTTAGGTCTGACGACAGGGCTTTATACAGCACGGCCCGAGCTAACCTGAAGAGAGTCATCAGAGAGGCCAAATCAGACTACAGGAGGAAGATGGAGGACCACCTGTACAGTAACAACAGTAGGCAGGTGCGGCAGGGGATCCAGTATCTGACCAACTACAAGACCAACCTTGGAGCTGCTGAAGGTGGCGCCTCGTTGGCAGAGGAGCTGAACCTCTTTTTTGCTCGCTTTGAAGTGGAGCCACCCGAGACAGCCACATCACACCACATGGTCCACAGCAGCCTAACCCTCAAGATGGAGGGGCATGAGGTGAGGCGCACGCTGCGGGCCATCAATCCGAGGAAGGCTGCTGGACCCGACGGCGTCTCTGGACGCATGCTGAAGGACTGCGCAGACCAGCTGGCTGGAGTCTGTATGAGGATTTTCAACCAGTCTCTGGCCCAGTCCACTGTTCCAACCTGTCTGAAGTCCACAACCATAGTCCCCTTGCCCAAAAATAACCACATTTCCAGCCTCAACGACTACCGGCCAGTCGCACTCACACCAGTGGTGATGAAGTGTTTTGAAAAACTGGTCCGGGGTCATATCACATCACTCCTGCCCCGAAGCTTTGACCCCCACCAGTTTGCATACAGAGCGAATAGATCTACAGAGGACGCTGTAGCCACAGCTCTCCATGCTGCACTGTCCCACCTGGAGCAGCAGGGGAGCTACGTGCGGATGCTCTTTGTGGACTACAGCTCTGCTTTTAATACCATCCTTTCCCACAGACTGGTGGACAAACTGGGGGACTTGGGACTTCCACACTCCACCTGCATGTGGATAAATAGCTTCCTGTCGGGTCGCAGCCAGAGAGTCAGAGTGGGCCATCACACATCCACGGCCCTCAGCCTCAGTACCGGCTCTCTACAGTTCTGCGTGCTGAGTGCCCTGCTCTACACCATCTACACACATGACTGCACCCCCGCCCACCACAGCAACACCATTGTCAAATTTGCGGATGACACTACGGTGGTGGGACTCATCTACTCTCAAGGACGAGTACGCCTACCGGGATGAGGCGGAGCAGCTGACAGTGTGGTGTGGAGAAAATAATCTGCTCCTCAACACCTTAAAGACAAAGGAAATAATAATAGACTTCAGGAAGAATAAAACGGACATGGTACCATTAATTATCAGAGGGGACTGTGTGGAGAGTGTGGCGGATTTCCGCTTCCTGGGAATCCATATTGAGGAGGACCTGACGTGGAGCGTGCACACCTCTGCGCTGCTGAAAAAGGTCCAGCAGAGACTGCACTTCCTGAGGGTGCTCAGGAAGAATAACATCACTCAGAGACTGCTGCTGTCCTTTTATTGGTGCTCCATTGAGAGCATCCTAACATACTGTGTATGCGGATGGTACACCAGCTGCACAGCGGCTCAGAGGAAAGCGCTCCAGAGGGCCATTGACAACGCCCAGAGGATTGTCGGCTGCCCTCTCCTTACCTTAGAGGACTTACACAGTTCCCGCTGCATCAACAAATCCCAGAGTATTATAAAGGACATTTCCCACCTCGGACACTCCCTGTTTGCACTGTTGCCATCAGGCAGACGGTGCAGATCTACAAGGACAAGGACAAACAGACTTAAAAAAAGTTTTTACCCCACTGCTATAAAAGCACTAAATGTAGCCACCAAGGAACGCAGGGGCGATACATACTAAGGGACGGTGTAACATTGTGAAATCGACAGAAGGATGGAGGGTTGGGTGTCTATGCGTGCTATTTTCATTATATTTATTTTAGTTGTTTATCTTTTTTTTAATATTTTACCATGTATGTATCATTAGCTTTTAGAAATGTTTGAATGGTGCACTGACTGGCTGACATTTTTAAATTTTGTTTTACATGGTTCATGTTACAATGACAATAAAGAAACTATTCTATTCTATTATATTATTATACCTATATTACTATCTGGAATATATATAGGTATAATAATATATAGTTTAAATGGAAATAGGCTGCCCATCGTGTAATATGGGCATTGGCCACTAGACAGCGCTTACTTTCCCGATCTTTTAAGAAAGGATTGCTCTGTTAGAAATTGATTGATAGAAAGATACAGCATGGAAACAGGCCCTTTAGCCCACCGAGTCCTTGCCAACCACCGATCACCCATTCACACTAGTTCTATGTTATCCCGCTTTCTCACGCACTTCCTACACCCTAGGGGTAATTTACAGAGGCCAATTAACCTACAAAAGCGCAGTACCTCATTTTCTAATTAGTTTAATTAATTAATGTGCAACTTTCGGCAATTACGAGTTATGACTTCCTTCTCAATTATATTTCATCTAAATCTGTGGAAAATCTCATGTAGTTTGGTGACTTGGGTCACGAAAACTGATTTCTAGACACATTTTTGATGCTCGGCCCACAGCCTACACGTGGAAGATGATTATAAACATTACAACTGTTCAGGAGCAAATGTTTTTTTTTAAGAGTGTAATCAGTTATAATTTTGTTAAACTGCTCCTCTGCCCAAAATAAAAATTGGACAAGTTTCATGTTCTCAAAAGAAATGTTAATATAAAAAAAGGGATTCGCATTTCACTTTTTTTCTCTGTCTCTGTAATCTCTCTGCCCTAATCCAAAGTATATTTCATACTTTATTTATCATTTAAAAGCAGCACATTATTTCCTGCTTTATACTTTCTGCCTTTTTGGTTTGCAATAAGATCTTTTTTAAACTGATTTGTTAAATACTCTCATTGTAACTTGATCTATTCAGACGATATAGATATGTCCCAGGGAGGACATCACATTGGCACAGGCATTGATTTAGAGGGAGCTATTAGAAATAGTAACAGCACAAACCATCTGTTCACCACTATCTGTTAATAAATACTTGTTGTATTAATTATGTTACAATTCTAATTTTTACCGTTAATTTCATTAATAATGTGCAGCAAAGTTTTAATTTTGAAGTTTGAACAAAGGTCTTGACCCAAAACATCATCTATTCCTTTTCTCCTGAGATGCTGTCTGACCCACTGAATTACTCTAGCTTTTTGTGTCTGTCAATATTGAAAGATCAGTCAAACCTTGTGTAAGCTTATAAAAGTCAGTATTATAAGAATTATTTTAATTCATCATAGTTTTTAACTCAACATGCTTCATTGGTCTTCTGAGTAATTATAAATCTTTCTGCAGATCAGTGGATATATCTCCTTTTTGCCAAGATTATTTTAGGCTAAACTAAAATGGCTGCCATGAAATTATTCCCCATATGTATTGCTTTGAATCCTGTGATTTGTAACTTGGTTCATATTTTGTGGTTCTGCAACGCTTTCTTTCTTTGTATGGCTCAAGAGAGTGTAATGTTTTTTCTCATCTTTCCAAAAAGAACATTTCACAAATAGAACAAAGCTCTCATTGTGTGTCCACTTTGCACGAACAGTTTATTTTGCTCCGACTGTGAGGACTGATTGGAATAATCAACTAAAATGGTTCAAACTGCAAAATGGCCCATCAACATTCATCTTGCACTCTTACTGCTTTGTTAATATCAGTGCTTTATTGGTTAACAGGAAAAGACAAATTTAATTTTATGAAGATGAATGACAGTAATTTAAAAAATCATTTTCCTGCATGTTTACACAGAATGTGATAATACATGTTGGGGACTGAAATACGTTGGCATTGCACTTCAAATGGGGATCATGGTGATGACAACGGCATAACATTGAAATGAGGAAGCATTGATCAAGGGCCTCAAGCTCCAGAATTATTCCTGACCCTGGATACTGTCGGTGTAGGATTTGCAAGTTCTCTCTCCGACTAAGTAGGGTTGTTTTCCTAGTGATCTAGATTCCTCTCACACCCTGAAGATTTCCTGCTAGGTAATTTTGGCTCACATGATTTTCTGCTGCTAAGGGTGAGTTGGAGCAGTACTAGTTTTAATTGGTGAAATGGGACATGGAAATATTTTGAGAGCTGGCATAGACTTGGTGGGTTGAATTGCCTTCTCCAGGGTTGTGAGAAAATATGGTTACAGTAATAAACATAATATGCAGCTACTGGATACAAAGATACTCTTTCGCAAGGCTTACTACAGTGCAGGCTCTAGAGGAGATAAGGTGAGGTTTTTTTTGATGCTAATAAACGTTACACAGTCTTAGGACTAGTGCAGACTAGTGCAGACATTATCAAAGATGTCATATATGTAAGTTCCACTACAGGTCTACCTGTGAAGTATAATAGTAGGGGTGAACTTTTCTAAGGTCGCCTATCAGATCTTACACCAGGTTAAACTATCATCAGGTTCTCAGTCAGAAAGAATGTGCATTTAAGTAAGTAAGTAAGTTCATTGGCCAAGTATTCACATACAAAGAATTTGCCTTGGTGCTCTGCCCACAAGTAACAACATGACATACAGTGATAGTTATGAATGACTCAGAAAACACTAACAATAATGCAGCTACTGGATACAAAGATACTCTTTCGCAAGGCTTACTACATTGCAGGCTCTAGAGGAGATAAGGTGAGGTTTTTAATGATGCTAATAAACGTTACACAGTCTTAGGACTAGTGCAGACTAGTGCAGAAATTATCAAAGATGTCATATATGTAAGTTCCACTACAGGTCTCCCTGTGAAGTATAATAGTAGGGGTGAACTTTTCAGACATTAATGATAAAACACCATTGATCAAGCATGTGAACCAACAACATACCAGATCAAAGGGAGGCTACACATTTTTGGCTGTTAAGTAGAGAAACTACTCGTGGATTAAAACTGTTTTTATGTCAGGCTGTGGCAGATTTGACAATCCGGAGTCGCCTTCCAGAGGGAAGGCGATTCAAAGTGTTTGTGGCCAGGGTGAGAGTATTGTGTCAGAGATGAACTTGCCCACTCGCTTCCTGGCCCTTGCAGTGTACAGTTCATCAATGGAGTGAAGGTTGCAGCCAATAATATTCTCTGCTGATCGGACGATTCGCTGCAGCCTCCAGATGTCGTGCTTGGTGGCTGAGCCAAACCAGACCATGATGGAAAAGGTGAGAACAGATTCTACGATGGCCGTGCAAAATTGGACCATCATTGCCCGTGGCAGATTGTGCTTCATCAGCAGCCGCAGGAAGTACATCCTCTGCTGTGCCTTTTTGACTATGGAGTCGATGGTAGCTCCCCATTTCTCACATCCTATGAATACTCAAAGCACATAGAGTACATCAAATTACTTTCATTTTGATATTTAAATCCCAAGAAGTGGAATTTAAATATCACTGCCAAACAGGCTGTGAGTGGCCAAATAGATGCAGTACAGTTACAAATGTGGTAGCTACCTGAAATGTTGCCCAGGTATATTTAGTGCACAAAAATCCAAACAAATTAAGTTCATCTAATTACCATCCAATTAGTCTACTCTTGATTATCAAACGTGAATGTCAACAACAGTGTAATGAAGCAGAACATGCTCAGTATTAGCATGCTTACTACCCCTCATTCTTGTTTTACCAGGTCCACCATACACCAGATCTCATCACAGAGAGTGATAAACACTGCCATGTTCCTGTGAGTGCGGAGATCGCACTGATTGCAGACGTGCCGCTGACTGCAGAAGCCCCACAGTGGAGAGGCCGCGCTCTGCATTTGAGTAGATTCAAGAAAGCTTACTGTGATTCTGTGGGGGCACCATCGAGTATGGCTGCCCAGCCTGCAGCTGTCCGTTTTTT